>NC_028637.1:71155634-71176370 GCF_001406875.1 Solanum pennellii | reverse complement strand
GTGTGTGTGTGTGTGTGTGTGTGTATATATATATATATATATATATATATATATATATATACATACAAAAAATATCATCATACATAGTTAAAGACTCTAGTCTTTTTTTCCCATCCTAGACTAAACATCATTAAAGTGTATTAGAGAAACGACCCTTTTAACATATTACATAAGTACAATAATAAATTGACTTTACAACAAACTAAACATTGGGACGTCCTTGGACTTAAGGATTCATTTCCTTGAGCGTGGGAATCACATATCAAGCTCCTCAATAATATAGACATCCTTTAAGAATCCATAACCTACACTCTATGTAAAAAGTAGATAAGAATGGAGTTAGTATAAGAATGCACTAAGTATGGCAACCATGCAATAACATGAATTTAAAAGGGACATTTTACTTCAAAACTATACATGATGCCTTTTTGTAAAATATTTATGAAACCTTGATAGACTAGCATTTATATCATGCACATACTTCATAAAGACATATTCAAAGTCAAAAAATCACATAAAATCACATATAAAATTTAAGGCACATTTGAGGTCGCTTTACAGTGAGCTCTTTTCACCTTACAGTAAACTATTTTCCTTTACAGTGAACTCCTTTTATTCCCAACTTCTTAACATTCCCAAGTAATCCTTCTAGTAGTACTTGGTGCAATGCATAAAAAATCTTCCATAACACTAATCATGCTCAAGCTTCACCTTAAGACCACAAGGAAACCATACATACAACCTTTTAACTCAACTCATGCATTCATAGGACCATTTCATAAACAAAGCACACAATTTATATTATAACACCATATCATGCAAATCATTACATCATGTAAATACTTAATATATTTTCATGTAAGAAAACTATAAGCATATGCACATGCATTAGAACACCTTCCTAGGACTTCCTTAGATAGCTACTTGTGCAATGTCTAGGTGGGTTCATTACTTCCACCTATCCTAAGTATCTTCTCATAGGTTATCCTAGTTAGGATCCTTAGTCATTTACTTCCATTGTCCATTTTACATTAGGGAAGCTAAGCCTTAACCAACACTAAGACCATGGGAGCTAAACATGGAATCTGGTGTTAAAGAGACTTACACAAAAAGGAAGTTGTTCTTAATTAGACAAGGTAGAAAATTAACACATGCTAGCATACTAAGTGAAAATAATGGAGTTAGTACAAGAATGCACTAAGTATAGAAACCATGAAAAAACATGCATTTAAAAGGGACATTTTACTTAAAAACCATACATGATTCCTTTTTGTGAAATATTTATGAAACCTTGATACACTAGCATTTATGTCATTAATATACTTCATATAGACATATTCAAAGTCCAAACTTCATATAAAATCACATACAGAATTTAAGGCACATTTGAGGTCACTTTACAGTGAGCTCTTCTCACCTTACAGTAAATATTTTCCTTTACAGTGAACTCCTTTTATTCCTAACTTCTTAACTTTACTAAGTAATCCTTCTAGTGGTACTTGGTGCACTGCATGAAGAATGTCCCATAACACTAATTATGCTCAAGCTTCACCTTAAGACCACAAGTAAACCATACATACAACCTTTTAACTCAACTCATGCATTCATAGGACCATTGCATAAACAAAGCACACATTTAACATTAGAACTCCATATCGTGCAAATCATTACATCATGTAAACACTTAACATGTTATCATGTCAGAGAACCGTACGAATATGCAAATCCATTAGAACACCTTCCTAGGTTTCACTTAGATAGCTACTTGTGCAATGTTTAGGTGGATTCAGTACTTCCACCTATCCTAAGTATCTTCTCTTAGGTTATCCTTGTTAGGGACCTTAGTCATTTACTTCCATTGTCCATTTTACATTAGAGAAACTAAGCCTTAACCGACACTAAAACCATGGTTGTTAAACATGGAATTTGGTGTTGTAGAGCCTTACACCCAAGGAAGGTGTTCTTACCTAGAAAAGGTAGAACATTAACACATGCTAGCATACTAAGTGAGAAGAATGGAGTTAGTAGAAGAATGCACTAAGTATGGCAACCATGCAAAAACATGCATTTAAAAGGGACATTACTTGAAAACCATACATGATGCGGTTTAGTGAAATCTTTATAAAACCTTCATACACAAGCATTTATATCATTCACATACTTCATATATAGACATATTCAAAGTCAAAAAATCATATAAATTCATATATATAATATAAGGCACATTTGAGGTCACTTTACAGTGAGCTCTTTTCACCTTACAGTGAACTACCTTCCTTTACAATGAACTCCTTTTATTCCGTACTTCTTAACTTTCAGTGATCCTTCTGGTGGTACTTGGTGCAATGCATGAAGAATGTCCCATAACACTAATCATACTCAAGCTTCACCTTAAGATCACAAGGAAAACATACATACAACCTTTTAATTCAACTCATGCATCGATAGGACAATTTAATAAACAAGGAACACACTTTACATTAGAATTCCAATATCATGCAAATCATTACACCATGTAGAAACTGATAATATTTTCATGTAAGAGAACCATAAGCATATGCACATGCATTAGAACACATTCCAAGGACTTCCTTAGATAGCTATTTGTGCAATGTCTAGGTTGGTTCATTAGCTTCACCTATCCTAAGTATGGTATCTTAGGTTATCCTAGTTAGGGTCCTTAGTCATTTACTTTCATTTTTCATTTTATATTATGGAAGCAAAGCCTTAACCTGCATTAAGAACATGGGTACTAAACATTGAATTTGGTGTTGTAAAGCATTACACCGAAGGAATGTTTTCTTACCTAGAAAAGTTAGAACATTAACACATGATAGAAAACTAAGTGAGAAGGATGGAGTTAGTAGAAGAATGCACTAAGTATGGAAACCATGCAAAAACATGCATTTAAAAGGGACATTTTACTTGAAAACCATACATGATGCTTTTTTGTGAAATCTTTATAAAACCTTAATACACTAGCATTTATATCATTCACATACTTCATATATACATATTCAAAGTCCAAAAATCATATAAAATATCATATAGAATTTAAGGCACTTTTGAGGTCACTTTACAGTGAGCTTTTTTAACCTTACAGTGAACTATTTTCCTTTACATTGAACTCCTTTTATTCCCAACTTCTTAACCTTCCCAAGTAATCCTTCTAGTATTACTTGGTGAAATGCATGAAGAATCTTCCATAGCACTAATCATGCTCAAGCTTCACCTTAAGACCACAAGGAAACCATACATACAACCTTTTAACTCAACTCATGCATCCATAGGACCATTTCATAAGCAAAGCACACACTTTATATTATAACTCCATATCATGCAAATCATTATATCACGTAAATAATTAATATATTGTCGTGTAAGAAAACTATAAGCATATTCACATGCATTAGAACACCTTCCTATGACTTCCTTAAATAGCTACTTGTGCAATGTCTAGGTGGGTTCATTACTTCCACATATCCTAAGTATCTTCTCATAGGTTATCCTAGTTAGGGTCCTTAGTCATTTACTTTCATTGTCCATTTTACATTATGGAAGCTAAGCCTTTACCGACATTAAGCTCATGGGTGCTAAACATGGAATTTGGTGTTATAGAGCCTTACACCAAAGGAAGTTGTTCTTACTTAGACAGGGTAGAAAATTAACACATTCTAGCATACTAAGTGAAAATAATGGAGTTAGTACAAGAATGCACTAAGTATAGAAACCATGAAAAAACATACATTTTAAAGGGACATTTTACTTAAAAACCATACATGATGCGTTTTTGTGAAATATTTGTGAAACCTTGATACACTAGCATTTATATCATTAATATACTTCATATAGACATATTCAAAGTCCAAACATCATATAAAATCACATACATAATTTAAGGCACATTTGAGGTCACTTTACAGTGAGCTCTTTTCACCTTACGGTAAATATTATCCTTTACAGTGAACTCCTTTTATTCCTAACTTCTTAACATTACCAAGTAATCCTTCTAGTGGTACTTGGTGCAATGCATGAATAATGTCTCATAACAATAATTATGCTCAAGCGTCACCTTAAGACCACAAGGAAACCATACTTCCAACCTTTTAACTCAACTCATGCATTCATAAGACCATTTTATAAACAAAGCACACATTTTACATTAGAACTCCATATCATTCAAATCATTACATCATGTAAAAACTTAACATATTATCATGTAAGAGAACCGTAAGAATATGCACATCCATTAGAACACCTTCCTAGGACTTACTTAGATAGCTACTTGTGCAATGTTTAGGTGGATTCAGTACTTCCACCTATCCTAAGTATCTTCTCTTAGGTTATCCTAGTTAGGGTCCTTAGTCATTTACTTCCATGGTCCATTTTACATTAGGGAAGCTAAGCCTTAACCGACACTAACACCATGGGTGTTAAACATGGAATTTGGTGTTGTAGAGCCTTACACCCAAGGAAGGTTTTCTTACCTAGACAAGGTAGAACATTAACACATGCTAGCATACTAGTGACAAGAATGGAGTTCGTAGAAGAATGCACTAAGTATGGAAACCATGCAAAAACATGCATTTAAAAGGGACATTTTACTTGAAAACTATACATGATGCGTTTTTGTGAAATCTTTATAAAACCTTCATACACTAGAATTTATATCATTCACATACTTCATATAGACATATTCAAAGTCCAAAAATCATATAAAATCATACATATAATATAGGGCACATTTGAGGTCACTTTACAGTGAGCTCTTTTCACCTTACAGTGTACTATCTTCCTTTACAATGAACTCCTTTTATTCTGTACTTCTTAACTTTCGCAAGTGATCCTTCTGGTGGTACTTGGTACAATGCATTAAGAATGTCCCATAACACTAATCATACTCAAGCTTCACCTTAAGACCACAAGGAAACCGTACATACAACCTTTTAATTCAACTCATGCATTGATAGGACCATTTCATAAACAAGGAACACACTTTACATTAGAATTCCATATCATGCAAACATTACACCATGTAGACACTAATAATATTTTCATGTAAGAGAACCATAAGCATATGCACATACCTTAAAACACATTCCTTGGACTTCCTCAGATAGCTACTTGTGCAATGTCTAGGTGGGTTCATTACCTCCACCTAAGGCTGGCAGCGGAACCGGTACTTACCGGTTGCCGTTCCGGTCCGTCCCGGTCGGGTTTGGTACCAGTTCGATACCGGTTAGTACCGGTAAGGACCAGTAATTTCCGGTTTTGGGATAGGTACCGGGAAGAAAATCGGTAAATACCGGAAATTACTAGTCTGGTCCGGTCCGATTAATTTTTTTAAGAATATATCCGTAAATAGCCGTTGGNCCCCCCCCAAACGGCTATTTGAGTAAAATATCAGCCAATAGGAGCCATACCCCACCCCAAACTTTTTTAATACCCTAAATTTTATAAATTACACTTTAACCCATTTTTTTACTTATAATACCCCTAAATTTCATTCTTTTAAATCACAAAATCATATATTCATCTTCTACTCTCTCAAATCTCTACTCTCTAATCTCTAATTCTATAATATATAATATCTTAAATTCCGGTGTTGCCTTACTTGGTCTTTGGAAATTAGATTTGGAGCTTCAAAATTCAATTTTCAACTTTCCACGTTCGGCTTTCGGCGCTCATAAATGTCTACTTTTTAAGTAGACGTTCGGTACATTCGTTCTAACTTATATTTTACGTTTCATTTATATTTAAATAATTATTTATTTATTTTGTGATTTATTATTTGCATAATTGCATTACATTTTTCATATTATATTTAATCTCACGTATAATTTTTTTATTATGGATTTCGGCAAAAATATTGTTCAAAAAGGAAAGGGGAAAAAAGTGCATTAGAGCGTGTAAAAAATATTTGTAACTTTACATCCTCCGATAATGCAAAAATCGGTAGTTCTTCTAAATCAAAAACTAAAAAATCTAATATATTAAGAATAAATACGGATGATTATACACATGTTGATGATACGGTTTTTAATATTGATAGTAATATAGGATTAGATCCTTATCATGAACATTTACAACGTCGCTTTGGTAATTTTGATGAGGATTTGCCTAGTGATAATGATAATGATAATGATAATGATATTGATAATTATACTGATACGCCTACTTTTGATGATGATGATGATGAAACTAAGCTACTTACGGCTACTAATAATCCCAGTCCCGCTCCCTTTCGTTGTCCAGCCCCAGTTCCCCCAGTACATCGTAGGCCTAAGGTAGAACGTGTTAAAAAATCGGTTGTTTGGCAATTTATGACACAAAACGAAGATAAAACACAGCTATTTGTAATAAATGTAAACATAGATTAAATCATAAAACTGTTGGCAAATCTGGTACGACGGGATATTTGAGTAGTCATTTAATGTCTTGTTGTAAAAATGAATTTTTGCATGCTAAAGCGGTAGCGGAAGCTAAAAAAAATGGTACACCTCTTCCTGAAAATGTAGGAGTAGGCGTCTCTAAAATGGTACAAACACAATTAATTCCGTCTAATGTTTCTGGCTCTAGTTTACCACTTTCATATAGTAGAGAAAAAGATCTTGAAGAACTAGCTAAAATGATATGTGTTATGGGTTTGCCATTTAGTTTTGCTGAAAATCCCTGTTTTATACATTATATACAAATTGCATATAATCCAAATTTTAAAGGTTTTGCTAGAAATACAATAAAAAGGTTGTATTTGATTATCATGCACAACTTTTTCAATATGTTCGTTGTTTATTTTATTATAATACTTGTAAAATAGTTATTACTTCTGATATGGGTCGTAGTGTAAACTGTAACGATTATTTGACTGTTACTGCCCATTGGATTGATGAAAATTGGTATATGCAAAAAAGAATTTTAGGTTATAAATATTGCCAAATGCAAAAATTCGGTAGTTATATTGCTCAAACTATTGTAGATATTCTACAAAGTTATGGAATATGTGATAAAATAAGTAGTATAACCTTAGATAATGTTTCAAATAATAGTGTTGCTGTTGAATATTTAAAACCTACAATTTGTCCTTTCTATGGTTATAATTATCATATTAGGTGTAGTGAACATATATATAATTTGATGGTTAGAGATGGTGTACATATGTATGATAACGGATGTACGAAAGTTGAAAATGCATGTCATTTTATATTTAAATGTCAAGTTAAGTCTAGCCGTAAAGATTTTCAAAATCGCTGTTTTGAAAATAATCTTCCACCTAGAAAAATTCCAAAAACAGTGGCTAGTAGATGGAATACTTTATATGAAATGCTTGTAGTCGCTTATGGATATCGAATACCCTTACAAATGGTTTGGAATGCTCATAATTCTGATATGACATATAGATTAGATGATAATGATTGGCGTGATATAAATGAACTTATAGATTTCCTAAAAGTTTTTTACTTAACTACAAAAAGAATTTCTGTACTTTATAATGCATCAATTTGTACTTTTTTGCCTGATATTTGTATGATTTCTTCTAAATTATATAAATTTAAAAATAAACCAAGATTTCAACAAACCATTGAAAAAATGATTATAAAATTTAAAAAATATTATATTCCTATTCCTCAAATTTATTTAACTGCATGTTTGTTAAACCCTAAGTATAAAGATTCTTTGGTGCATCAAGAATGGTTGAAAAATGTATTTTAACTTAGATATTAATGATGTATTAGAAGAAATTCATAGTTGTCAACAAGTTAAAGATAGCATAAAAATTGAAGCTAGAAAATTGTATGATTTATATAATGCTAATATAAATTTATCAAGTGAAAATGAACCAGAAAGCTCTAGGGTTAGATTTGATGAAAATAATATTGATGATTATTTACAGGATTATCTTGAACTTTCTCACGATAATAGATATGATTTTGATGCCTATATTAATCAAAATACAGAACCTACTGAAGATATTCTCAAATGGTGGAGAGATCGCGGCAAAGGATTTCCAAAACTAGTACCGATGGTTCGAGATATATTAGCAATGCAAGCGTCGTCGCTAGCTTTGGAAGGCGTCTTTAGTGCATCAAGGTTTCAACTTGGAGAACATAGGCATTCACTAGTAGCCGACAGCTTGGAGATATCGGTATTTCTTCGAGATTGGATTAATGCCGAGAGAAGAAATTTGGGTCGTGAACCACTACCGACCAAATTTCAAGATGACATTGATGAAGTAATGCAGGATTATAGTGACGACGGGATTGAAGCAATGGAAGATCTTTCTATTCAACCTATCCCGCACATGTTACTAAAGAAAGGTTGAATGATTTACGAAGAGATTTATATGGTGGCACCAACTATTAGTAAAAGTATGATAATTCGAGATTTAATTCAAACAGAACCCTTCCTAGAAGGTGATTGTTAGATTAAATCATGTAATACTATACTAATATTTTTGTAAATGTAATTGTAATATCAAATAAATATTAATAAAAATATAGGCTATTCGTCTTAATTTGTTTTTTAATATTGTTTTATTAAATTTAATTTTTAATATAGACAATTTTTAATTTTATAACTTTAAAGTTTAAATTCAAAAATTTCAAACTTTAAGAGTTTGAAATTTAAATTTTATAACTTTAAAATTTGAATTTAAAATTTTCAAACTTTAAAAGTTTGAATTTAAAATTTTCAAACTTTAAAAGTTTGAATTTAAAAATTTAAAGTTTGAAAATTTAAATTTCAAACTTTAAAATTTTGAAATTTTTAAATTAAAACTTTAAAGTTTGAATTTAAAATTTTCAAAATTTAAGAGTTTGAAATTTAAATTTTATAACATTAAAGTTTGAAAAGTTTTAATTTTTTTTAACTTTTAAGTTTGAAATTTAAATTTTTAATTGCTTAATTATTATAATAGAAATTATATTCAATTAAAAAAATTAAATTTTTAATAATTTTTAATTCCGGTCCGTCCCGGTTACCGGTCCGGTCCGGTATACTACCGGTTCCCATCCGAACCGGGACGGAACAGTACCATTTTTACCGGTTTCTCGGACCGGTCCGGTACCGGTTCCGGAACGTTACCGGTTCGCACAGTATCGGTTCCGTACCGGTTCCGGAAATTATCGGACCGGTTCTCCCGGTTCCGGTACCGCTGCCACACTTACCTCCACCTATCCTAAGTATGGTATCTTAGGTTATCCTAGTTAGGGTCCTTAGTCATTTACTTTCATTGTCCATTTTATATTAGGGAAGCAAAGCCTTAACCTACACTACGAAAATAGGTACTAAACATGGAATTTGGTGTTGTAGAGCCTTACACCGAAGAAAAGTTTTCTTACCTAGACAAGGTAGAACATTAACACATGATAGAAAACTAAGTGAGAAGAATGGAGTTAGTACAAGAATGCACTAAGTATGTCAACCACGCAAAAATATGCATTTAAAAGGGACATCTTACTTGAAAACCATACATGATGTCTTTTTGTGAAATCTTTATAAAACCTTCATACACTAGCATTTATATTATTCACATACTTCATATAGACATATTCAAAGTCCAAAAATCATATAAAATATCATATAGAATTTAAGGCACTTTTGAGGTCACTTTACAGTGAGCTTTTTTCACCTTACAATGAACTATTTTCCTTTACATTCAACTCCTTTTATTCCCAACTTCTTAACTTTCCCAAGTAATCCTTCTAGTAGTACTTGGTGCAATGCATGAAGAATCTTCCATAACACTAATCATGCTCAAGCTTCACCTTAATACCACAAGGAAACCATACATACAACCTTTTAACTCAACTCATGCATTCATAGGACCATTTCATAAACAAAGCACACATTTTATATTATAACTCCATATCATGCAAATCATTACATCATGTAAATACTTAATATGTTGTCATATAAGAAAACTATAAGCATATGCACATGCATTAGAACACCATCCTAGGACTTCCTTAGATAGCTACTTGTGCAATGTCTAGGTGGGTTCATTACTTCCACCTATCCTAAGTATCTTCTCATAGGTTATCCTAGTTAGGGTCCTTAGTCATTTACTTCCATTGTCCATTTTACATTATGGAAGCTAAGCCTTAACCGACACTAAGACCATGGGTGCTAAACATTAAATTTGGTGTTATAGAGCCTTACACCAAAAGAAGTTGTTCTTACTTTGACAAGGTAGAAAATTAACACATTCTAGCATACTAAGTGAAAATAATGGAGTTACTACAAGAATGCACTAAGTATAGCAACCATGAAAAAACATACATTTTAAAGGGACGTTTTACTTAAAAACCATACATGATGCTTTTTTGTAAAATATTTATGAAACCTTGATACACTAGCATTTATATCATTAATATACTTCATACAGACATATTCAAAGTCCAAACATCATATAAAATCACATAAAGAATTTAAGGCACATTTGAGGTCACTTTACAGTGAGCTCTTTTCATCTTACAGTAAATATTTTCCTTTACAGTGAACTCCTTTTATTCCTAACTTCGTAACTTTCCCAAGTAATCCTTCTAGTGGTACTTGGTGCAATGCATGAAGAATGTCCCATAACACTAATCATGCTCAAGCTTCATCTTAAGACCACAAGGAAACCATACATACAACCTTTTGAATCAACTCATGCATTCATAGGACCATTTAATAAACAAAGCACACATTTTACATTAGTACTCCATATCATGCAAATCATTACATAATGTAAACACTTAACATATTATCATGTAAGAGAACCGTAAGAATATGCATATCCATTATAACACCTTCCTAGGACTTCCTTAGATAGGTACTTGTGCAATGTCTATGTGGGTTCATTACTTCCACCTATCCTAAGTATCTTCTCTTAGGTTATCCTAGTTAGGTTCCTTAGTCATTTACTTCCATTGTCCATTTTAGATTAGGGAAGCTAAGCCTTAACCGACACTAAAACCATGGGTACAAAACATGGAATTTGGTATTGTAGATCCTTACACCAAAGGAAGGTTTTCTTACCTAGCCAAGGTAGAACATTAACACATGCTAGAATACTAAGTGATATCACTTGCTAGATCATATGTGGCAAACATAATTATGGAACTTGGAGGCATATGTGAAAACCCTCTTCATGCCAAATGGGGCATTATAGTTATTCACTTATGGAAACCCTCTATATGCCTTTGATGGCTATTGAGACATTGTAGTTATCCACCACATGAGGTTTATGATGACCTACCTTCCTACAATGGGAATAAACACCACTCACTTCAAGTTCATTCGGTGCTAAGATAAGTTCCCGTTATTAAAAGACTTTATTATATTACATTATAAAAAAAAAAAAGCTTTAGGGGATTCACTCCCCATATGCTTAGCTCATAGGTTATAGATGAGAAGTCCTTTCATCAACATATATCATGTGAGAAAACCTTTCACATGGACATAGCATATTCAAGAACCTATCTAGTTAAGGATACTCTTGAGAACACCTTTCCTGAACCCCTCTATTGACTAGATCATCATACATGTGTGTGTCTACTTATATGTGAGAAAAATTTTCAGATAACACATAAATATCACACATGGTCATACATCAATACATAAGTCTATAGGTGTAACTATATGACCAATCCTTTTATATCAACACTTTAAGACACTATGCACATTCATACTTCATCATATCATATACTTTAACATCATAACATATAAGACATATTCATAGCATGTCATACATTCACTTTCATGTACATAGAAACAAAACCTAGGAACTATCCTAGAGAGGTACACATGTGCAATGCATAAACAAGGCCCCATACCCTTGTCCATACTAGTACACCTATAAAGTATTCCTAGTAAGGGAATACATAACATACTTCACATACATTTACCTTACATGCATAGTAGTAGATATTTAGTGAATATGAGATCAACCTTTGATTAGACACTATGAACCTTTACTACATTGTAAGCATGCATAATATGTGAGTGTGTGTGTTCATTGGTCAACATGATCACATAATGGCTATCAACAACACATTGAGGCAGCCACCCTCTTAGGACCATATTGAACTTTCAAGCACAGACCACACAACACAATTTAGCATAGGAGACAAGACAATCTTCTCATTATATTCAAGACTCCTAACCTTAGCTATTAACATATTCACATAGGGGTACATGGGTAGGGGTCATCAATCCTTAAAACTTCATTAATATCAGCACCTACAAATCATCCTAACATAGATATACACATGCTTATTGAATAGCCATACAGCCTAGATCACAACTAAAATACGAAACTAGGCATGAGACTTTATATTGGGTGATGATCACCAACACACATTCGTAATATAATTTTCCTTTGAGGTCATGATCACATCTTATAAATATTGGAATTAAAGTAAACACCAAAACCATAAATGGACCATACAACACAATTCCATACAAGGTTTCATCGACTACAATAATATAGAGAAGTAGAGAGGAAGAGTCATTCTTACGAATTCATCAATCCTTTGATCATCATTGATCAATACACCTTTTTCATCATCAATACATTATAGGGAAGAAGCTAAATATATATATGTATATATATATATATATATATATATATATATATGTATATATGTGTGTGTGTGTGATGTATTGNATATATACATATATATATATATATATATATATATATATAATCATGAAAGAAACAACGTAGAAGTCCCTACAAGATCATACTACAATTTAATACAATACATCACATATATACTAGAAAGTAGAGAGTTATAGATCATCAACCAATTTCCCAAGTCTAGTTCATCAATAATATTTTATCAATAATTTACATTTAGGGAAGTAGCTAAAGATATAGAACATCATACCTAAATCATGATTCATTCACCCTAGAATATAGATCGCAACATATATATTACTCTATCGAGTTTATGGGTTAGAAGGACCTAAATCAATCTTTACCAATTCAATTGTTATCTATTCATATTGAATAAATCATAATTAATTATCATCACATTAAACATATAGGCAGTATCTAAGATAATTCACCATAATTGCGTCACATAACAACCACCCTAACGTCAAGATCACAAGTTGCTACTTGATAGACTAGAAGAACCCAGATCAATTCATACCAAGCCTTCTTTACTTTGATAGCACAATATCTATACCCACAATTCAACCATGATATTGACCTAAGGCAGTAGCTACAATTATCCTAACATAATCAAATTCCACTTTTATACATTTAACGATCAATGTTACCTTGAACACTTAAAAGCATAGACTAGTCATGTTCAATTCTTCATACAATGATCCACATGGATAACACATCACAATTTACAATCACTATGCATAATAGACAATATACATAAGCAGTTCAACGTAATAGAATCACAATTCAATCAATAACAAGCCATGATCGCAATGCCCATGCAAGGGCTAAATCGATTTTGGGAAGGAAAATGGGTTCATAATGTAATTGGATTGAATTTCACATTAAAACAATACATTATCATCAATTGATAACAATTAAGTCTTTGAAAACATTTTGAGAAAGAACCCATGGCTAGATTGAAAGATTGAAAGTTTGATCATGAAATCTCTTTGAAAACTTTGAGATTACTCTCTAGATGGAAGAATAACAAGAGATGAAGGATCAGCATACCTTAATTTGTAAGAAAAACTCTACAACTTGATAAAGAATCCATAGAAATCCAAGCTCCAAGCTGTTCTAAAACTTCACCTTTAATGGAGGTTCTAGAGAGAATATTTTTGGAGGGAAAAGTCTAATTTGTGTAGAAGGGATTTGTAACACCCCATAGCCAAAACAGACCAAAAATTAATTTTTCAAAAAAATCTGCAGGTGCTACCAACGCTGGCATCGACGGACCGTAGCCTGAACCACGGTCCGTCCTGCACAACCGTCGATGAGATCAGAAACTCCCAAAAATTTCAGCCTTGAAAAATTGGTTAAGTCTTGGACGACGGACAGACTTACAGTCCGTAGGTCAAACGACGGTCCGTAGTCCGTGACCGTCGATCAAGACTCCCTTCAACCACTCTCTGACAAGAGCTATGGATGACCAGCATGGTTCTTAGGTGGACCTACGGTCCGTAGGTCTGACCGTAGGTGGAAACTTTGCACCCAGTTAAGGGGAAATACAATTGGGTCGACTTAAAATGATCATAACTCTTAGCACAAAATGAATTAGGTCTCCCATGACCTTCCCACAGATAGATAATTTAATTCTCTTTTCATAGCCACCGACCTTGCTAAAATCATACCTCTGAGTGAAACGTTATGCCCATTTTAGTAAAGGCCTGTCGAACAGGCCATCACGACGGACCCACTGACGGGGCGTCGGGTGCACGACGGACCGTCAGTCCTGGCCGTCGTGAGGCCCGACAGCAACCTTCCCAGGGGTCTTTTTGACCTTTCCCACTCAGATTAAACCCTAAGTTACATCGTTTTGACCGTAAATCGTCAGATTTTAGTAAGTTTAAGCCTAGAAACGTGATTAAAACATATCCAAGTCAAATCAGTAAATCAAAACTTGGAAAATTAGAAGCAAGAGAGGAGAAAAAAAAAAGCTCAAGAACCCTAGTTCAAGAACACCACAAGCTCAAGCAGTTCCAGCCCGAAACTTAAGTATTTTTGTGTGGATTTCATCACCAGGTATGTGGGATTTCACTAGTGGGTTCCTTTCACCAATTAGGTCCCTAGTTTTCAGTCAGTTCTTCATTCTCTTATCATGATTAAACCTAGGGTTTCTAGAACTTTTGTATAACTTCATGAATTTATTAAATGTATATTCCAAATCAGATTATCATGTTATTGCTCAGATTATCGCATGAATTTCAGAACCCTAGCTTTGTATTTCTTTAGTTCTTGAATTACACATGCTAGGTGATATATTTCAGACACTTCAGAAATACCTGCCTCAGTTATAAATGCATAATTACCAGATTAATTTTTGCATTCTCAGTTTGCATGTTCAGTTTTGAGCTATCCAGTATTTACAGAAATTCAGATATAATCAGTTAATTTACAGAATTCATTGGGAGTAGCATAATACTGAGTTGGACTAGGGTTTAGCATACCCAATAGTCCCAGAACTACTAGACAAGTAGGTTGTAAGTCCCCACTGTGGGCAATAAGGTTAGTGATCACGCCATCATGCATTTATACCTTTGGCAGGGTATATTGGGTTATCTCGATGGGGCGTATACATCGGACTCCACATTTAGCTCATGTGGTTTTATTATCGGTTATTAGTAGCTCCCACAATTCAGTCAGACTTTCTGCATTGACCATTTATCAGTATATTCAGTATTCAGTTTCAGCATGTTATAAATTGGTCATTGCATTCAG
The DNA here is from genome assembly GCF_001406875.1 of Solanum pennellii. Taxonomy (NCBI): domain Eukaryota; kingdom Viridiplantae; phylum Streptophyta; class Magnoliopsida; order Solanales; family Solanaceae; genus Solanum; species Solanum pennellii. Next base: position 71,160,991 of record NC_028637.1, on the reverse strand, counting down.
TTAGCTCATAAATTAGCACATCACGTTCAGATTATTGTACTTGTTTTTGTGCTTGTTCAGTTATGTTTTATTTCAGCTTTACTCTATCCTACATGCTCAGTACCTTTCAAGTACTGACGCATACATGCGCTACATCTTCTCGTGATGTAGGTTCAGGTTCTCAGCATCCAGATCACGCATAGATCGATTTCCCGATCTCCAGTTCAACAGATTCAGTGGTGAGTCCTCATTCTCCGAGGACAACAGTCATGAGTTTCATTTCAGTCTTTAGTCATTTAGTTTCAGTTTTTGCTAGATTTAGCTAGGGCTCGTTCAGTATTTCTAGTCTATTTTAGAGGCTATTTCCAGACATAGTTAGATTTAGCTAGTATTGAGTTAATATTTCTTTTGTATTAAATACATTGTTTTCAAATATCTCAGTTATAGAATATGGGTATTCCCGATCTTTTCATTTTAAGTATGATTTAGCTTCCGCAATAGTTTATTATATTTAGTATGCTCATGATCATGCCAGCAGGGTTAGCTTTGGATCAGTTGTGATCCTAGGTTTCGTGTCCGCATCTCGGGGGTAGCTCGGGGCGTGACAGGATTGGGAATCGGTTGATCATGTTTTTGTTCACTTAAATACCATACATGCGCTACATCTTCTCGTGATGTAGGTTCAGGTTCTCAGCATCCAGATCACGCATAGATCGATTTCCCGATCTCCAGTTCAACAGATTCAGTGGTGAGTCCTCATTCTCCGAGGACAACAGTCATGAGTTTCATTTCAGTCTTTAGTCATTTAGTTTCAGTTTTTGCTAGATTTAGCTAGGGCTCGTTCAGTATTTCTAGTCTATTTTAGAGGCTATTTCCAGACATAGTTAGATTTAGCTAGTATTGAGTTAATATTTCTTTTGTATTAAATACATTGTTTTCAAATATCTCAGTTATAGAATATGGGTATTCCCGATCTTTTCATTTTAAGTATGATTTAGCTTCGGCAATAGTTTATTATATTTAGTATGCTCATGATCATGCCAGCAGGGTTAGCTTTGGATCAGTTGTGATCCTAGGTTTCGTGTCCGCATCTCGGGGGTAGCTCGGGGCGTGACAGGATTGGGAATCGGTTGATCATGTTTTTGTTCACTTAAATACACCCAAAAATTAACAAAATAAACCTATTTGGGTCAGTTTAGGACATGGGGTGATTTTCCGTTTCACCCCTTTAATGAAAGAGTCGCCAGGCAACTTCAAACAGCCTGCACGAACGACCACAATTGATGCCGAGTAGGTCCGGATCATCTGTGGCTTTGTCGATTGGGTCTCTGGTATGTTCTTTGTCTGAGCCTAATGTATTCTAAATGTCCATTGACTACACCATCATTAATGGTCCGTTTGTAAACAAACGGGGCATCATTTTGTTCATTCCATTGACACTGCCAAGGCGGTGTCTCAATAGCCCTCGGGTCCTTCTTGTGGGCCCTTTTGCAGGGTCCTGGGAAGTCGTAACCGGAAGTTTCCAATGTAATTATAGAACATATAAGTCAAGGACCTTCCACATGAGTTCCAATCAAAAAAAATACTCGCGACACGTCCAAACATGCAAGGCACTATCTAGACACAAATGAACATCTCAATAGCTGACTTTCAAACGTCTTAGACACTCTTGGACATTTGACCTCTTGACTTCATGAAACTCCATACACTACTTATAAACATCATTATTACTCACTTAAGGACCTCATAAACTCATGACACACACATAAGCGCATAAAAATACATAAGGCCCCTTAAGTGACTAGTAGTCGAACGTCTTGGTCGTCCCTTGACGTTTGACTTCCAAATGAATTCAAATCACCCAATCGTACTTTAAAACATTGTACTAACATGTTAACAAGCTTATAGGAACAAGTGAGTCTCTAGACACCCTAACTCATTTTGGGGGTCTTACATACTCCCCCTGATTAAGATATCACTTAACAATCTGAAGATGATGCATTCCAATCTTATATCTCGTTTTTGCAAAGGATGAAGTCGATAATGTCTTGGTTAATACAGAGTGGTGAACATATGTTAAAATGCTTCCTTCAAAGATCATGAATAACAAGAAGAATTTTGATTAAATATTTTGTTCAATGTCCTTTAATCTATAATCTATTATGGTGTGCAGTCAGTGCAAATGTATAAGGAATGTGAGGTTGAATTGTAAAATCTTAATCCATTATTATATCTTTTAAAGGTGGTCTATTGTCCTGCATGATACACTTGAATGATGGACCTATCTGAGTGTTAATTGGCGTCACTTCTTTAAAATTGTGATATATTTCTAAAGCACTCATGAATATCGGGAGACTCACATGATCTCTTCGTGTAAAACCGTGATAGCGCCAAAGATTATGCAAGTATAATCTAATAGAATAAAACTCTGATCTTACAAAAGAGTTTTTGGTTCATAGACATTCTACACTTCACATTTTTCTATTAGTTTTGCCTTATTTTTTCAAGGTCTGATTCATAGTCTACGGGACACAAGACTCTGCACATTATTCCTTTTTTTTTTTTGGAAACTAAACAATACTTATATTTTATATATAATATTCATTAATATTCTTTTACGATATATGAGAAATAAAGATAAAATATCTTTATTATATTAAAAAGTATAAGACTAATCTTTGATATTCTTTATATCAATCATAAAGGTTGGTCAAAAGAATTAATTCTATATTGTTGTCCCATATTATATAATACTTAAGAGTATTCTATTAAGAACTTTTCAAACAGTTATTTCGTTTAATATGGCAGTGAATTAATTGTCTTTATGACATTTATCAAATTGATTGTAAGTAGATTTGAAGGAATATTTGATAATTGGATTAATAACCTTCATTTTAATTGCTACTCGTTGAATGTCATTTTGTGCAAGGATCTGGTGCTCTCAATTTTTGATCTCTACCGGGAATATTGATAAAATATCGTTGTTATATTAGAAAGTACAAGAATAATCTTTGGGATTCTTTATATCTACTATTAAAGTTGATCAAAATAATTAATTATATATTATTGCCCCATATTAAATTAGCCTTAATAGTATTTTATAAAGAATATTTAAAATAATTATTTGGTTTAATATGACAATGAACTAATTGCCTCTATGGCATTTATTAAATTGATTGTGCACATATTTGAAGTAATATTTGTAATTACATCAATAGTATTTATTTTCATTACTACTCATTGAATGTCATTAAATTGTGCAAAAGATTTGGAGCTCTCAATTTGTTATCTCTATAAATAGTAAATTTGTGGTTTTAGCTAAGAAACTAAAAAAAGATAACAAGAAAAACATGTTTTCTTATTTTGTATTGCTGGATTTTTAGTAAGTAAAATATTTTTGTTAGGCTCTGCCTCCTAATTTTAATACTAGAAGAGATTGTTGAATCATGTGATGTACACCATAGCTAGTGAAATATCCTTAAGGATAGTGTCATAGGCAGATCTCAAATTAAACGAGAAGATAATCTTGATTTTCAATATTTTCCAACATGATTTATTTATTTCTACATCTTATGAGAAAGTTATTTTTCTAATTTACGAATTTGAATTTTTAATATTTTAATTGTTATATTGTAAACTTAATTCACGGTGCAGGAGAAAACTAAGGCTATTACAATCTTCTGTGGGAAAGATTTTTGATGTCGCATACTTGATATGGGGTGAGATTTCGTAATCAATCAGGCAATAAATCTTTGATAAGGTTGAGAAATATATGAATTTATTATTTCAATTAAAGAACTATATGCATTGGGATATCTTCCTAATGTGAGATATTTTGAAAATAATTCAAGAAAAAAGTGTGTATTGTTTTACCCCTCATGACAGCAAATCACAAATAACTTTGAGAAAAGAGTAAGTCACATAATATCATACTTGTTTATAAAGAAGGTAGGATTCTAAATGGTGTAAACCAGTATTTAAGAGATCTTTGCGAACAGTGAAGTAATCATATGTGCTTTTTAAAGACGGGGAACAAACAGAAAAACAAAACTTAGCATTTATAAGAGGGGGATCCTAGCGAACATGAGGTGTTTTGAATATAATGGAACAAACAAATTTATTTATATCAAAGTGAAGTTCAAATTTTTACTTTAATTGTTGTTTACTAATTTTAACGAGTTTAATATAAATTAGGGTAATATAGTTTAATTTTATTCTATTAAAGAACTACTAAAGGGGGGTTGTATTGTAGGACATTGAAGTCATCTTTCAATTTGAGCTTCAAGTATGATTTTGTCTCTGTCTTTATTAGTGATTTTAGTTTTATCCAGATGAGAATATTACGGTGAAACAATGATCAGGTAATTCAATACGATAATCATTAATAACATACAAATGAAATATGACAGTTGATTTTAAATTTTTTTTGGCTTAATCAAAAAGAGAAAACTAGAGACATATTTATTGCTTCAATTTGATATTTTCACCTTTTTATGGAGAAACATTAATTTTATTCTATATTTAATATCTTGGAATATAATTATTAATCATTTGAATATTGAATGGTGAAAGCGGGGTATGTTTTCAACCTTTATGAACATAGTATGCAAGGAATATTGAGACTTATTCTTTATCATGAAATAAAAAATAGATTGAAAAAAATTTCCAACCGTGTTCGACACTCAACAAGCACCTATCCATGTCAAGTGAACCAACATTCATTTTATTAGATAAAAGAATATCAATAGTAAAAATTTCTATGAATCTACTATAGGATAAGCATCCCAATTATTATGTATTCCATTAAACAGTCTACCACAAAATTAGAATATTCGCTATGAACAATAGTAGAAGGAAAATGACTACACGTGCAGGAATACTGAGATATCATAATCTATCTCAAAATCTAGTGAAGAAGTATCTTATTAAAATAAAATACTAAGTCTAGGGACATAACCCAACAATACCTATAAAAAAAAGGAACGAGTAAAGGCTCCATTGTGATTAGTGCACAGATTGCTAAGCTACATTGGAAATACTAAGTGTCTCAAACTAGGACAAAAAGTAATCGGTGTACTTGAACTTATATATGTTAAAATAGAAAAACAAGAAGGGTGAGCATAAAGATTAAACAGATATATGTTCCTCTTCTTAAACAACTTATAATTACTCCAACGCCTGAATAGATTTTTCCAAATATTTGACTTACACCACTTGAGAATTCTACCTTTTATGTGACCTTTGTAAAATGAGTTTGCTTTTTCATGACACCCTCTTTTCTCAAAGTAATTGTGATGTTCTTATCATTTAGGGGAAGCCATACACTTCCCTAGATTTCATTTTAGAATATAACACATTAGGAAATATATATATATATA
>NC_028637.1:71141232-71154652 GCF_001406875.1 Solanum pennellii | reverse complement strand
TATATATATATATATATATTAAACTCATTAAAATTTTGTCTCCAGACTAATTGTGGAATCTCACTCCATGTCAAGTATGCAACATCAAAAAAAATTTCAATAGTAGATGTAATGACTTTTTTAGTCTCTTGACGTGGATCAAACCTGCAATATAAAAATTAAAATTTTAGGAGGTCAAATTCATTAATTAGAAAAAAACACTATTGTGGTGAGCCACTGGTAACCATCCATCCGCACATGCACTAGAGGATCCTAACCATGTAAAGTAGGGTTATGTTGTTGGGTCATTGAGGTATAGCCTATATAGTAGTTTAGTCATAACGACACAATTTGTCGTTATCAAGGTCATATAGTGCGAAATTTCAAAAACTCTGAAATTTTGTGAAAGAATTGTAAAATTTGAGCACACGAAGAATTTGGCTCATTTTTTGAAGTTGATTGGACTAACATCAACCTACCATAGTGGGAGGCTTCAAACTATTGTGGTACCTCTATAGCACTACTCGACCACAATAGATGGATGAAGGGAATTCAACAATCTAGTTATATAAAATTATTATTTTTCATCTATCTTGTGAAAGAAGAAACACACGAGGGATGCTCTAAAACCCTCCAAAGTCATATGGGGAATGGGAGAAATGGAGCATAGATAATGCAATGCAAGGGAGTTGAAAGCCCAAGTAATTTTGGTGATCCTTCATCGCGGTTAGTATAACGGAATCAGAGCTCATGGACAAAGTTCATCAGTTTATGTATGGGACCACAATTTTTCAATAATTTGAGAAATTAGACCTATTTTTATCGCATTATTTATCGTTTCTTTACGGATATTGCATGTATAGTCCTTCGTACATGGAGTCTAAATGGTCAAAGATTGTTGATATTGTTCTTAAGGTTGGGGGAAAAGAGAATGGCTAAAGGGAGGTCCTTTAGGTCTTAATTTTTAACCTTGAGTTTCGTTGCTCAGGTGGTTGGTGGTAATTGGAAGGTTAGGAGTTATGAAATTGTTGGGTTATAACCATTTTACTTGTGGTAATAAGGGGAACAACTGTGTACTCCTAATGGGTTTAGTATAAGGTCATTTATATTGAGCTGATTTGTGTTGTATAATGTATGTGTTGAGCTTATGTACTGCTTTAGGATATCACTTGTAATAACTATATAGGAAATCAAAGGGGGAGGATATGTATTTGAAATTGTCTTGGTAATCTCATGCAATGACCCTTTTACTTTAATTGTGAGTTTCAAGTGTTATTATTCATTGTGATGATGTTGTGCATGAGTATTTGTGATTGTGATATGATATGTTACCATGCAAATATAGGAATACTAACAGTTGGCTACAAATACCACAATGGTACGAATACTAACGAATGGCTTGAATACTACATCTGGTATAAATACTGACATTGGTTGACTTTGAAACCACAGTGGTGTACTAATTGTTTGTGTGTGGATTCTATGAGAGAATTGGGTTGTTTGTTATTTTATATTTGTCACGTATTGGTCAATGAATTGTCGTATTTGTGTTAAAGTGTTGGAATATGGTTCTTGTATAAATTAGGTTTTCATGTTAAACATTAGGGTAATGTTTTAGGATCATTAGTGGTCCGGGCTACTTAAAAGTGTGATAAACTATGTATTGTTGATTTTATATGATCATGCGGGGCATGTTATCATGTGAATGTTAACCCAGGATAAGGATTGAAAGTCCAGGATATGCTACACTTCTGATTATATTGGTATGTTATTTGTTATCGAAGTGATGGTTACTAAGTTAGGCATATGACCAAGAGGTCTGGTGCATGATTTAAGTATTGGGATTGGTTATGATTTTCCAGTTTTTTTGAACATATATGAAGATGTGGATGTTATTTAATATGGATGAGTTGAACTAAGGATCCTATTTCAGGTATTGTTCTGAAAGGACTAGGGTGTGGGCATGAGAACTTGAGATCGAGTAATAGGTTGGTTGATAGGGATGGTGGTGAACTTGTCTTATTTTTGGAATCATGGTGATTTTACTTACTATTTGGGGTTGTAACAGGTATGCTCAGGAAGCCTTCGGGTGGTATATATATATATATATATATATATATATATGAGTTTCATAAACTATTCAACAAAAAAATATAATTTGAATTAGACGAACGATTAACCTATTCAAATAACTTCTTTATTGTATGTCAAATGATTAAACAATTGATGAACCTGTATGTCAAATGATTAAACAATTGATGAACCTGTAAAGTTTAGACAACACGACTTGGTTGGGTAATTAAAATTAGTACTAATTTATATTTTTACGTTATTAGGTCCATGTGATATATTAATTTGAAAAAAAAATGACAAACTAAAAATTAATAAATGGCTCTAATTTGATTACAGAAAGAAATACTTTGCAGTTATTCTCTATTATTTTATTTAATGACTTTCGAACTTTTTAAAACATATATAGGAAATGAGTAAAAGAAAATATTATAATAATAATAATAATAATAATAATAATAATAATAATAATAATAATAATAAATATATGCGATGAGTAAAACATGCAAAAGAGAAGACTAAAGCAAATTATATTGTCGGAAAATAATTTGAAACACATATGTAATATGATCTTGCTACATATATATTATCAAACATTTATATTCCTTGTATGATTTTTTTTATACATCTTGCTATTTAACACCTGGAGTTAAATGTACCGTCTGAAGTTCTAAATTATGTGACAATTTTGACTTATCAAGAATTAATTTGACTAATTTTATAAAATTAAATTGGATTAAATTAACTTAATATTACAATATTGAAATACACAAATTAAAAGAACTATACAAAAAGTATCATATGTTGTAATTTTTCTCAATATTGCTAAAGATTTATATAACTAAAATGAAAAATATCACACAAATTGAGATGAAGGAATCATACCTTTTAGAATTTCTATAAGTTCTGAGAACAATTTTGTATTTGATATTGTAATACTCTTTTATTCTTCATACTAAATTATACAAGTTAGGCTATATACTTGTAATGAGAAAAGAAATCATGAATAATTAAGAAATAAATAAAACTAACGAAAATTATAAACCCAACCATACTAAAAATGTACATATTGTAGAGGAAATATTATTTTGAAAACCAATTGAGAAATAGTAATGTATGGTCTAATTTGGATTTTAGAAAGAAAAGATAATGTATGAGCTCTTGCAGGTTTTTTATTGTTAGATATTCTCTTGCATGATGAGAATGTGGACAATAATAATTAAAAGGTCAATGGATCACTAACACATTATATTGTTCTTACTAATATGTTGCAGATGTTGTAAGCAAATACACCAAATTAAAAGAAAATTGATCTTTGATAAGAAAATAAAATTTTCCCAACTTGATAATGCTGGATAGAAAGCAGGAAGGAGACACCAAATAAGGGTAATGTAAGAATAAATTTAAAAATTAACAAAATTGTACACTTTTATAATGTTTTACAAAAAAAACTGCAAAGTGAAAAGTGAATGTGAAGAGACTACACGGTAGAAAAAATAAGTTGACAAAATAAAATTGGCATGTCAATTGCTTAATCAATTTTGCTTTTATACAACTTATTTTATCTAATAGTTATTGTCATAATAAAATGAAGGGAAATTTGTACATTATAGCAAACTATTCATTCAAAATAAATGTTATAGCTATCGTTTTATTTAATTTCAATTCGTAGAAGACACATTTCAAGTCTCTTCTTTTTTTCCTGAATCTCGTTCGTCACTCTCAATTCTATCCCTCTTTCTCAATTCTATTCCTCACCTCTCTCACTTTTATACAAACACAAACGTAAAATTGTGTTTGTGTTTGTATAAAGTGAGAGAGAATGTATATACAAATACAAATCCATATATCTCCGTCCTATACACCTATAATTATACTAATACAATTTTTTTTTTGTCCAGTTTTCCTTTCTCTTTCTTTCTCTCTCTCTCGCTTTATACACACACAAATTATACAATACAATGTACAAATTGTGTTTGTATAAAGAGTGAGAGATTTGATTTACAAATGCAAATGATTTAACTTAATTCAGTTGTATAATAACTGGATTCAGTTGTATACAAATTCAAATTGAGCAGATCTATACACACTATCCATGATATATATATACACTTATCTATTATATATATATATATATATATACACACACACGCACACAATTCACCTCTCTCTCTCTCCATTATGTTCCCTCTCGCTCGCATCTCTCCTCTCTCTATCATAATATCAGTAATCACTCTATCTTAACACAAAGAACATATTAATATACAAACTCAATTTTTATAGACACAAACACATAATTTATACAAATTGTTGCGATTTTCTAAGGATTAGTAACATGCATATCAAATGCCTAAAATTTATACAAATCGAATAATTTTTATGTTTTATATTCTTAAAATTTACTATAAATAAATTAACATACATTTAATTTGTTTGGCATTCCATTTGATATACACATTAAATATTACAATCCCTTCAAATTATGGACTAACTTCTCGAATTCTCCAAAAGAAAAAGAGAAAAGTTTAGCTTGATAAATTAATCTTTTGAGACAAATACGTGTCACGATCCAAACCCACACTAACTCTACCGTGAGAGAACCATTACTACAATCCAAACAAGCAACTACATAAAAACCAAGGCATTTAAAGATACGGAAGAAGGTTTAAATGAATAAATTATTTATCAAGGATTTCTCATAAACTCTGAAAGTTTAATAAAACAAATGAACTAATATGAATGCGATATAAACCCCTAGAACCTGAAAAGCAATGTACAATTTTGACTTGTAATTATCCACAATAATCATACAATCAAGAAGTGATTCATGACATATAGTTATTCGTTCATTCTCTTTTGCAATTAGTGTGATTAATAATGTATCATTCGCATATATACATGAATCATAATGAAGTAAGAACAAACATATATCACACAATCATGAAATCACAAGCATCACCTACCTCCAATCGAAGCCTGAATCCCCTAATGCACTTGAATCTTCCTTTTTCCGAATTCTTTCCGCTTCTTCTAGGTCTACAAACAATTAATATACGCAAGGATCTACAATCAAAGGTCCAATTATCCAAATTATGACAAACCAAATAACTCTAGACCAACCCAAGATCCTAATACCCTATTTCGGACTTTTTGCACTATAGTTCTTAGATTAGAACCCTTCCCCATCGATACTAACCCAAGAAAATAGGTTCTACAGATTGAAAAATGAATTAGGGGAAGTAAAATCTTACCTTTAGCCTCAACAATGATGAAAATTATAAAGAACTTGTCTGGGGTCGCCTCCTTAGCTCTAAAAATTGAAAAGTGCAAAATAAGATCGTTTAAGGGTTTATTAACAATTTTAAGACATGTTGGGCCCACCATGATGGACCCACCCGCTACAACGGCCCCGCTCTAGAGGCCCAAAATCCCTCCCCAATGGCCTCAACGGAGACATAACGTACCCATTCACACTAAGATCATTTTCGGGAGTTGGTACGGGTTCCTTATAGCCTTGGTTATCCATTTGTGTAATCAAATTCAGAATTAGATCTCTGATTCCTCACTAGATTTTCCTAGACCTCACTAACTCAGATTTCGTCCAAATCTTAACTAGGCAAGGAATTTCAAGTTACTACCAAAAAAGTTTCTGGCGCCAATGTTTTTCCCGTTGACTTTTCAATAACGACGAAACATGGTCATTACAATAGATACCAATTTATCCATCACTCGTCCCCGAGTGATCAACTAGGGAAGACCGGCTAAAGTAAAGGTAAATTAGTACTTGAATCACTAAGCAAAATGAGATACTTGTCTTTCATGTCCTTAGCTTTTGAACATCACAAACAAGTATTTCAACCGGTTCTTCTTCATATCGAAGGTCTAATTTAAAAAAACAAGGTATCACGTTATGATATAATCTATGTACCCAACTCATCAAATGGATAACTACACATCCTCCCTTACAATGCCTCAATGAAGTCGTTTTCAACACTCGAATGATAAATATTGTTATATGTAAACTTAACTAATCCACAAAAGCGATTCTCAATAACCCCTAAAGTTAATCGCACACATGTATGGAACATGTATCCAGGACATTGACACAACATGGGACAAATTCTTTCTCAGATAACCATGATAAGATTCTAAATCAATACTCGCTTCAATCAGAAGTGAACCGGAAAAAAACAACACACATTCATAATTCCCAAACAATCCCAATTCTTAACAACATCTCCATCCCATAACATAAATTCCCATGAGCTTAAGTTATAACAATTTTGATCTTTATAAATCAGATACTTATCGAGGGACATGTTAAGGAGTACAACCTCTCCAACAACACTATCGAAATGCTGGATTTAGTAATTGTAGATTACCTCTTAAGAACAATACAATTGGACCTAATCATCCCCACATTCATCCACACATAATCTATACATGACCTCAACGAGACGATGAAATATTAGATTGTCGGACAACCATATATACACAGGGTAGCATTTCTATAAATTCTCATAAGTAAGGTGGTACATGTAGAACAACTAAAATACTATAACAACTCTAAGATAACACCAATAATGTCCTTCGAAATAACCAACTCTTCCCTATCATCCCACTCAACCAAGAGACAATCACATGATTGGTAAACCTGGTCCACCACTAGAGATTCACCCAAAAAATGAAATACATGTGTGACCATAGCTAGTTCATCACACTCACAACCATGTACAAAAAGAAATGGATAGTCACATAAAAATTTATCGAATAACACGAAAGGTTTTCCTTGAAAAGTCGATACCAGACATTTCCATTCACTTTGCTCAACATACTTTTCACATCCTTCGAGTGAAGCCACCACTCTTAATTCTAACACCGTTATAACAACTCTGATCATTGACCTTGCTCTGAACCAACACTTGTAAAATGGAAACCTTTCTTTGATGCTTTAACAATCAAAAGTAATAAAAATTTACAACTCAACCTAGGTGTAAGTCCTTTCAAATCCCCTATTCTTAATACAATTGATTATTCCACACCTTGACAAAATATGTCACCACGCATGTAGACTTTTGATGAAAATTTTGAACTATAAATTCAACTGTCTAATACAATCCCCTTATTTATCAACATTATCTTATTCCTCGATTATTTTTATGAATTCATGAATCTTGGATTATCATGGACCGCATCTCCATCTATCTCAGATATCTTTCGCTAACAATTCCATTTATAGTCATTACAAAATTCAAAACAAAAAAAAAGTACTTATCATCACATTCGATATTCGATATAGTTCCTGTACACTCCTTTCTCAAGTCCTTTTCAATGGTTCATAATCAATCTGATGGACTTGTGACACTACTACCATAGTCACAATAAAATGAATGAAATTACGTTTGTCTCTAAAGGCTATACTACATACGACTATACTTAGATCCTTAGAACTCTATTTGAGTGGTGTCCCACCAACTCTTAAAACTTCACATACAACCACATTACTTACAAAATATTAGAAAAAACACAACCTTTAATACTCACAAGTCATAATTACTACACCAAACTCTCTTAGCCCTAATCTTATTATATAGTTGAATCCCGTCACAATCTACTTCAAACTCATATTACAATTATTCTCCTCGGCCCTGCTATCGCTACAAGTCAACATTTTAATCAACATAACACCTCAAACTAAGATACACTCATCAAATTCAAAGGACTAACCCCATTTTAATACACATTTTCTTAAGACTTAAGATAATTGTACAATCCTCATATTACCATCCTTCTTTTGAACAAACAAGATAGAAGAACCAACGGGGAAGCACTAGAACAGATGAAATCTTTATCGAGAAACCCTTGGACTTGAGCTTTAAGCTCCCTCAATTCTAACACTCTAGGAAGACTCAATAGAGGGGTATTCGACCTCAACATCTCAAATATGAAAAAATTATGTCAAATAATCCTGCCCCACCAGTTTCCTACCCCAGTTAAAAGATACGACCTTAGCTGACTTAGCCTTGTACCCCTTTAAGACCCTAACCTTTCCTTACCCTAGATATCTATAGTTACCGATTTAGTGTTATAATTAAGTCCGGCATAAAAAGGGGACAACAAAGTCATTAAGATTATATCAAGTCAATCATATACTACATAAACAAATCAACCCAAGTTTAAAAATTCAGAAGCACAACAGACAACACGATACACATGGATAAATATGACTGACTGTTCAACTAGGGTAGAAGTATGGATAAGGGCATCAAGTATTTCAAAAACCACATAAAATCCAAGTAAGTTGAACTGGAACGTACGAATAAGTAGAATCTGAATCAAACAACACATTAGTCGTTCGGTCACAACAATTATAGTACTTGTGATCACTACATCCGACCCTCATATGCCCAGGTTCTCCACAATTTTAATACACTGAATAACTTATATTTGATTACTGTCCACTAAATTAGGTTGTGGGGGTTAGTTAGGATCTCATTTATGGTCTTATCAGATAGTTTAGAAAACAGGGGAAACATGCTAAGGTTCTGCCTCGCCTTATCCCACTCTGGCGATCCTGCCCTTGCAGAAATAATTTTGCCTCAGCGGTTAAAATGGAAATAAAACCTGACGAAGATGTTTCTGGGGTTCTTCTCTTTTATAAAATTCCACAAAGGTTCTCAACTTTACTTAGCAATTTTACAATAATCCTCATGACTAGGATAATCATTGTCTACCCTCGGTCAATCTTAACGACACACGCTCCACAATTTCCTTTCATTACATTCAACACTACAACTCATATGTTCTAAGGATACATCCAAACATTCACACAATTATAGGTTGGTCGAAATGCACATCCAGATTTCTCGCTTATGAACCACATCGTAATTTATCTATACCTTAGCGCATAATCTCCTGATGACCTACTTTTCAAAATAAGCTGCACAACACTCAACCTGTTACAATTGGCACATTTTCAACATTTAGGCCAGGAATACTGGGCACATAATCATATCCAAGAACCCAAATAGTACACTGTTTATATTTATGGTTAATTTCAGACAACAAGAAGCACACATTCACCCTTCCATGTTACAACTCGCAGAGAAGTCCAATTTCTTTAATTAGTTTGTTCTATATACGACTATCAATCATGCCTTATAGGGTCCCTAAGTCCAGATACGAATTGGAACCTTCTCAGTTCATATTAGCTTGCTTGTGTTCCATCTAGTTCACTTCGTTGAGATACCAGTTGGAATCGGGAGATACCAATTGGACTCAACCTATACCACAGTATACAATAGTATCTATCGATCCCCATAAAACTGCTAATTTTCAATTATAGAACTTGGTTGAACCCGATTCTTACTTGCCTCATTCTTTAAATGATATTAATTACATCTTAAATCTATCTTTCAAAAAACCGATGCACCTTTCCATTGGTCAAAAATGTCAGCTATACGAGAAAATTGATACTTTTTTCGAATGGTAACCCTATTCACATGTAAGTAATCCATACACATCCGCTCTAGCTAGTGATGGTGTTACCATTTTGTTGCTCTAGTTCAGACCATAGAGTGAAGGAGGAAAGATATCAATTTGTATCACCCAGATACCAATTGGATTCAAGTCATACCATGAAGGAGTAGAAAAAAATGAGTTTTTTCTTAAGTCCTATAGCCTCTCGAAGAAAAGTACGGACGTCCTCGCACCGTTCCGCAAGATTCTACTAAACTCTTTTTGGTACAATGATATCAATAAACCTAGGGCTATGATACCAACTTTTTCACGACTCAGACTTTCGTTATTGAAACCCGCACTAACTCTACGGTGGGAGAACCACTACTACAACCCAAATAAGAACCTAAACAAAAAAACTATGATATTTAATGATAAGGAAGCAGGTTTAGATGACTAACTCATATATTAAGGATTTCTCAAAAACTATCAAAGTTTAATAAAGCAAATGAACTAATACGAATGCAGAAATATAACACCTAGTAACTCAAATTCAGTGTACGAAAACTCTAACAACGACAAGTCTAAGAAAACGGGGTACAACCCCGAAACTAAACAACGACCTTAAACAAATAGCCTAAGTCCAAAGAGAGTGAACTTAAATAAGAGAGATCACTGGAAGCCTGAACTGAATCATCCTTGAATCTTGTAACGCTCAATAATCAGAAATCGAGGTTTGTCAATAGACATCGGAAGATGCCCTCTACTCAACAAAAATAAGAGCAAAAGCAGTATCAGTACAAAACCACAGTGTACTGATAGGATCACACAACTATCCCATTATGTGAAATACATATATGTAATTGCAACAATAATCACATCATGTATCGAACATATACAATATTGAAAATCACATGCTTCAACAATTTCACATTTATCAATTATCACAATTATGTCAAGTAGTTAATCATCTCATGGAAACCAATTCAATTGTCTTCTTATGGAACCCAAAGCCAAACTTTTAGTGCACTGGAACGCGGTATCCGATCCAATATTAGCTTGTCAGAACGTGACAATCTAATCCTCATTTTATACCGGAACGTGAAAATGGATCCTAGTTAGTTTGCTGGAATTTGAAAATCCAATCCCTTTTTATGCCAGAACGTGTCAACCGATCTGAGTTAGCTTGTCAGAACGTGGCAATATGATACCCGAACACACACCACAATCACAATCATTAGTATATCTTCAATCGTACAATCAAGAAGTGATGATGACATATAATTATTCGTTCATACTCTTTTATAATTAGTATGATCAATAATGCATCATTCGCATATACACCTGTATCATAATGAAGCAACAACATACATATATCACAGAATCATGAAATCATAATCATTACCTAACTCGAATCTAAGCTTGAATCCTCTAAGGCACTTGAATCTTCCTTTTTCGAATTATTTCCGCTTGTTCATGGTCTACAAACAATTAATGTACTTAAGGATCAACAATCAAAGATCCAATTATCCAGCTTATAACAAACTCAATAGCCCTAGACCAACCCAAGATCTTAAGTTTAGGGCTTTCTCCACCATAGCTCTAAGATCAAAACTCCTCCCCGTCGATATTAACCTAAGGAAATTGGTTCTACGGATTATAAAACGGATAAGGTGAAATATTAACTTTAGCCTCAAGAATGATGAAAAACTCTCAAGAACTCGTATGTGTCACCTCCTTAGCTGTAAAAATCGAAAAGCGCCAAATAAGTTGGTTTAGGGGTTTGTTAATGACTCAAATTCACATCTGGCCCACCACGGCCACACAAAACCCCTCCCCAAAACCGATCTGGCGCCCAAAAACGGAGACAAAAAGTACTGTTTGATGCTAAGATCATTCTCGGGAGTTCTACCCACCCAAATTCGATACTGTAAAGTGGTACGAGTTTCTTATCATTTTTGCTATCCATTCATGTAATCAAATTCATAATTATCTTATTTCTTACTATATCTCCCTAGACCTTACTGACTCAAATTTTGTCCAAATGTGGACTAGGCTATGAATTCCAAGTTACTACCATAAAGTTTTTTGGCCCCAATTCTTTTTTCTGTTAGCTTAACGACGGAACTAGTCGTTAAAATAGGTATTTCCATTAAGTGGCAGAGATATATTAAATAGATCAAATAAATCATTTAATGATAGGTAATATATGGAACATTGTAATAACTTTCGTAACTGATTTAGATTTGAAGGGGCTAAATATTATTAAGAGTAAAGGTTTTGATATGTTAATAATCATTGTTTTATTAGATCAGTTAATAATTAATAATTTATTATCAAATCAAAGTGAAGTTATTGGACGTCTAATTATGACATTTTTTCATTAAAATATTATTATTTGATTAATTAATTTAAATTTTAATTTAGTGGAGGGGCAAATTGATAATTCAATTTTGAAGATTAGAGTTCTCTACTTTTAATAATATATGATATGACGATGCTAGCCTTTTATTCCTACATAATTACTATTTTGTAGTATAAATTAACTATCCAAATATAAGAACTAATTAGTAAGTATATTAAGATATTTTTGAATCGGAAAAGATACGATCTTAAATAAAAATTCACAATAACTTGATCTAAAAGGAATGAATTATATATAGATAAATAAAAAGTGAATGTCATTGTTTTTGTAAATAATATTTATTTATATTTGCAAAGAGTATCAATACTACCAGGGGCGGACCCACCTTGGGACCAGGGTGTTCACCCGAACATCCTCGGTAAAAAAACACACGATATATATAAGGTAATTTTTTTGTATTTATATTTTGAACCCCCTCAATAACAAATAAAAATTGATGGCTCGATGGTAAGACCCCTATTTCGGCAGACTTATTTACACGTTTGTATTTCTATTTTTCAAACCTCCTGAATGAAAATCCTGGATCCGATACTACCTATATTTAAAGAGTTGAGAAATTTAAAACAAGCATACCTGATAAATGAAAAAAAAAGAAGAGGCAAATATGAAAAAATTAGTTTCATAATATAAGAACTCTAACGTTTTTACCAAAAAATTAAAGATAAAATAGAGATGAAAAAAGAGAAAAGCAATCTTAATATTAAAAAAAAATTACCTGGAGATTGAAAATGCAAGAAAGTATGTGATCATGATAATTATGAACTTTCTAATATCCGAATACAACAATTCGGCTCGACATCAAAATTAAATCTTCACTATTAAAAAAGAAATATAGATATAAAAGATATGTTCATCACATTTTCCGTACACAAAACAATACTTTATCTGTAGAAATAAATTAATCATAAAAAATAAATAAATACTATGAAAATATTTTACTTCATGTTATCAGTTTGATATATAAAAAGCCATTTCATGTGCACAACAAATCTAATTTTATTTGCGCTTGTGTAAGACAATCCCTTCATATGATGGAAAAAGTAATTCCTTCAAGTAGTCTCTAACCTTTGTTTCTAGTACCCATATTTTCCAACAATTTCATATTAGAACTGAATATACATTTGTAAATACATAAAACTCTATGAAAAGTTAGGGAAAATATAACTTCTTAATATAGAAATTTTAAGAACAAAGCTCGAAGAATTGAACAAAACATTAATAGAGGGAATGAAAAAGAAAATCAAATTCAAAATATGACTCACCATTTTGGCTGAGAAACGGATGTCAGATCAATTGTACTCTCTGAACTTATGTTTATAAGATTTTGCCCATACTTTTGGACTTCTACTTGTTTGAAATAAAAAGAATTAGTGAAAAAAGAGAAATAAAAATAGAAAAAATCAAGACTTTTATACCATTAATTTTATAAGGGCATTTTGATATTTCAACTTTCCATTTGTGGTATATATATATATATATATATATATA
>NC_028637.1:71133174-71140650 GCF_001406875.1 Solanum pennellii | reverse complement strand
AGAGAGAGAGAGAGAGAGAGAGAGAGAGAGAGAGAGAGAGAGAGAGAGAGAGAGAGAGAGAGAGAGAGAGAGAGAGAGAGAGAGAGAGAGAGAGAGAGAGAGAGAGAGAGAGAGAGAGAGAGAGAGAGAGAGAGAAAAGCCATGATTAAGACGATCAATGACAATATTGTAATTTTAAACATTATTTATGGGTAAAGTTATAACTTTCTAATTGCATAATTAGTGGTCATAATAATTTTCTAGAAGAATCCAATAATTTTTTTCAAGAGTCACAAAATGTTTTAGTTCATGTGTGACCCCACATAATCATTTTATTTTATTTTTAAAAATTAATTTGTATTTATTTGATTATAATAATGTAAAAAATATTTATACAATTAAAATAGTTCATATATGTTTATTGCTATTACAACATATTCAGTATAACCTACAATCTCTCATGATGTAATTTCCTTTTAAATTATGTACACTGTTTTTTAAGCATAAGTATTCATACAGTTTTATCAAAAAGGGTAAAAAAAATATCCTTAAAATATCTGAAATAGTTCATATTTATCCTTATGTTATATTTCGGCTCAAAAGACTCCTTCCCGTCACTCTATTGAGTCAAAAGTATAATTCTTATTAATGGAAGTTGTTAAATGTCATTTGAATGCCACAGTGCACGACAATAGGGTTTCTGCCACATAGACTAAAAGGAAAAGGGTAAAAAATATTTTTAAATTATCTGAAATAGCTCATATTTACTTAAACAATATTTTGGTTCAAAACTACCCTTTCCGTCAAACTATTGGGTCAAAAGTATCCTTATTAACGGAAGTTGTTAAATGTCATGTGAATTCCGCATTGTACGCCAATAAGGTTCCACTGCCACATAGACTAAATCCTTAAATTTTTATTACTCTTCTTCCCCTCATTTCATTAGTTTCTAGAAATGATTTTACTCCTTCTCCCTCATTTTGCGGCTAAGAGTTTCAAAGTTTTCTTCGTCGATGGGTTTCAAAGTGGATCTTCGTGGTTGTAGGTTAGTAAATCTTTTTTCTTATTATATCCAAAATAATATTAATTTAATCTCCAAAATAAATTTTGTTTTATCTTATAAAATTGTGACTTAAATAAGAAAACAAAAATATCACAATTCTAAAGAGATAAAAAAAATAGAGTCGATAATGTAAGAATAAAAAAAATGACAAAATTATGAGTGTATAGTTGTATTTTAATAAAACACATACTCAATTAACGTGATAAATTTTGAAATTGTATAAATATATGGAAACAAAAATTAATTTGACACGGAATTATATATCATATACATATAAAACTTCCACAATAGATAAACCACATATTAACCTTCATATAATAGTGAATTGCACTTTATAGTCTTGATTTCGACTTCTTGCAATCTTCAATTGTTATAAATTAGTTTCATTCGTCGAGAGTAAGGAGAACATTAAATATTAGATTATGAATGTGTTACAACTTAAAAACAAATGTTTTCTCAATTGATATCAATACTTGAATTTCAAAATTAAAATACTCTATTACCTTATATAAATTGAAAATTTTGATTGTTATCTATAGAATAGAGATAAAAAAGATACTATAAAAATAATTGTGAATCATTTTCATTTTAGAATTTGTTAAAAGGCTAAATAGTTACAAATAACTTAAATTTTTTAAATATAAAATTGAACTAAAGTTTGTACTCACTCCCTTTCGATTTATATAATTTTAATTTAACTTAACATGAAGATTTTTTCTAAAGAAAAAAACACTTTTAAAACTCGTGGTCTAAAACAAACCATAGATGTTCATATGACTATAAATCATCTTACTAAGAATAAAATGAATATTTTAAAGTCAAAATGTTATTTAAATATATTATACATCATTCTTTTGAAATTGACTACAAAGAAAAATATGTCACATAAATTATTTTATAGTAAATTTTTCATAAATTTTCATACTGTAAAGAGTTAATTACATTATATCCTACTTTTTTGAAATTAAAAAATTTTCTTAGAATTATATAATTTCTGATTAATCAGCACACGTGCGGATACATCGATAGTGATACATTGCTATTGAGAAAACTTGCAGACATATAACTCACGGGTTAATTCGAGAGGGGAGAGGTGTACTCGAGAGAGACTATGGATGTATCCGAGAGGGGAGAGATGTATCCAAGAGAGGATAGAGATGTATTCAAGATGGATAAAAATGTATTTAAGAGAGGATATGAATGTATCCGAAAGGATATACTGATGTGTATGACAAAGGATAGGAATGTATCNATATATATAAGAGAGAACCCTAGGCCCGCCTATGTGGCGTCACCACAAACCATGATTCACTTTTAACTTATTTATTTTCAAATTAGCCTTCCCTTTCATGAAAAGTTGGACTTTTACAAAAACTTGTGAATTTTTATGAAAAGCTACGACTTTTACGACGAGTTGCAGCTTTTACAAAGAGTTACTATTTTTACGAAGAGTTGTGACTTTAATGAAGAATTGCGATTTTTATGAAGAGTTGCATCTTTTATTAAAAGTTGAGACTTATATGAAAGATTGTGTCTGGTCCAAAGAGTTGTGACTATTTCGATACGGCACAATAAACATTTATTCCTACTACCCTTTGTCGTCTATTAATAAAGGGATTTTCTATCATTTTAACACAAATAAAATTCTGAACTTCTTCTTCTTCTTCTTCTTCTTCTTCTTCTGCACAATTAAATATTTGTGCACTTTGCTCCTTTTGACTGGCTCACTATCAACACACTGGTGAATAGAATCGTTTTGTCCGAAGAGGATCTATTCCTTTAAGCCTCAAGTACTAGAATGAAAATATTTGCTTAAGGGGACAATCTGCATTCAATGGGCTCAACCTTTTTCTTTATGTTTCATTTTATTATTAAAGTTCCTATTATTTTTTTTACAATCATTAGTTTATGCTTTATTAATTTTTATTTTTGAGTACATGTTTTAAACATTGTTGTTTATGTTTATGCTTTGATCATTATGCTGAAGTAATGATATGTTAATCAAGAATTTAATGTAATCATTAGACTATTGGTGTCATGTAGATTAAAATTCTTAAACTTATAAATGACTTTGATCTTAATAGAGTTTTTGGTGGCTAAAAGATCCATGGGACTTCCAAGAAGGGAGTGTTCAAAAGTTGTGGTGGTTCCATACTACCTTGGATTTTTATTTATTGAAATTTCCATCTCATTGAGACATTCAATCGATTAGTGACAACCAAAAAATAAAGGAATGTAGTGGGATGGTAAGTATTATACTCAACCTTAATCAAACATTTGGGGTTCAAATGTTGGGTTGGAGTCAATGAAACCAATGGCAATATTGTAATTTTAATATTATTTATGGGTAAAGTTATAACTTTATAAATGAATAATTAGTGGTCATAATAATTTTTTAGAAGAATCCAATAATTTTTTTCAAGAGTCACAAAAAGTTTTAGTTCATGTGTGGCCCCACATAATCATTTTATTTTATTTTTAAAAATTAATTTGTATTTGTTTGATTATAATATTGTAAAAAAAATTTATACAATTAAAATAGTTTATATATGTTTATTGCTACTACAACATATTCAGTATAACCTACAATGTATCATGATGTAATTGCCTTTTAAATTATGTACAATGTTTTTTAAGCATAAGTATTCATACAGATTTATCAAAAAAGGGTAAAAAATATCTTTAAACTATCCGAAATAGTTCATATTTATCCTTATGTTATATTTCGGCTCAAAATACTCCTTCCCGTCAATCTATTGGGTCAAAAGTCCAATTCTTATTAATGGAAGTTGTTAAATGTCATGTGAATGCCACATTGCATGCCAATAGGATTCCTGCCACATAGACTAAAAGGAAAAGGGTAAAAAATAATTTAAATTATCTGAAATAACTCATATTTACTTAAACAATATTTCGGCTCAAAACTACACTTTCCGTCAAACTATTGGGTCAAAAGTGTTCATATTAACGGAAGTTGTTAAATGTCATGTGAATTCCACATTGTACGCCAATAAGATTCCACTGCCACATAGATTAAATCCTTAAATCTTTATTACTCTTTTTTCCCCTCATTTCATTTGTTTCTAGAAATGATTTTACTCCTTCTCTCTCATTTTGCGGCTAAGAGTTTCAAAGTTTTCTTCGTCGATGGGTTTCAAAGTGGATCTTCGTGGTTGTAGGTTAGTAAATCTTTTTTCTTATTTTATATCAAAAATAATATTAATTTAATCTCTAAAATAATTTTTTTTTTATCTTAAAAAATTGTGACTTCAATAAGAAAACAAAGATATCACAATTCTAAAGAGATAAAAAAAATAGAGTCGATAATGTAAGAATAAAAAAATGACAAAATTATGAGTGCATAGTTGTATTTTAATAAAACACATAATCAATTAACGTGATAAATTTTGAAATTGTATAAATATATGGAAACAAAAATTAATTTGACACAGAATTATATATCATATACATATGAAACTTCCACAATAGATAAACTACATATTAACCTTCATATAATAGTGAATTGCACTTTATAGTCTTGATTTCTACTTCTTGCAATCTTGAATTGTTATAAATTAGTTTCATTCGTCGAGAGTAAGGAGCACATTAAATATTAGATTATGAATGTGTTACAACTTAAAAATAAATGTTTTCTCAATTGATATCAATACTTGAATTTCAAAATTAAAATACTTCATCACCTTATATAAATTATAAATTTTGATTGTTATCTATAGAATAGAGATAAAAAAAATACTATAAAAATAATTGTGAATCATTTTCATTTTAAATTTTGTTAAAAGACTAAATAGTGACAAAAACTTAAATTTTATAAATATATAATTGATATAAAGTTTGTACTCACTCCCTTTCGATTTGTATAATTTTAATTTAACTTAACATGAAGATTTTTTTAAAGAAAAAAACACTTTTAAAACTCGTGGTCTAAAACAAACCATAGATGTTCATATGACTATAAATCATCTTATTAAGAATAAAATGAATATTTTAAAGTCAAAATGTTATTTAAATATATTATACATCATTCTTTTGAAATTGACTACAAAGAAAAATATGTCACATAAATTATTTTATAGTAATTTTTTCATAAATTTTCACACTGTAAAGAGTTAATTACATATATCCCTACTTTTATAAAATACAAAATTTTCTTAGAATTATATAATTTCAGATAAATCAGCACACATGCGGATACATCAATCGTGATACATCGCTTTTGAGAAAACTTGCAGACACATAGCTCAGGGTGAATTCGAGAGAGGAGGGGAGTACTCGAGAGAGAATATGGATGTATCTGAGAGGGGAGAGATGTATCCAAGAGAGGATAGGGATGTATTCAAGATGGATAAAAATGTATTTAAGAGAGGATAGGAATGTATCTGAAAGGAGATGCTGATTTGTCTGACAAATGATATATATATATATATATATATATATACACACACACACATACACACACACACATACACACACACACACACACACACACACATATATATACATATATATATATAGAGAGAGAGATATAGAGATATAGATACATATATATAGATATATTTAAGAGAACCCAAGGCCTGCCTATGTGGCGCCACCACAAACCATGATTCCTTTTTAACTTATTTATTTCCAAATTTGCCTTACCTTTCATGAAAAGTTACGACTTTTACAAAAACTTGTGACTTTTTATGAGAAGCTACGATTTTTATGAAGAGTTGCGAATTTTATGAAGAGTTGCATCTTTTATAAAAAGTTGAGACTTAAATGAAAGATTGTGGCTTGTCCAAAGAGTTTTGACTATTTCGATAAGGCACAATAAACATTATTCCTACTACCCTTTGTCGTCTATTAATAAAGGGATTTTCTATAATTTTAACACAAAACATTTATTCCTACTACCCTTTGTCGTCTATTAATAAAGGGATTTCCTATCATTTTAACACAAAAAAAATTATGAACTTCTTCTTCTTCTTCTTCTTCTTCTTCTTCTTCTTCTCCTTCTTCTTCTTCTTCTTCTTCTGCACAATTAAATATTTGTGCACTTTGCTACTGTTGATTGGCTCAGTGACACCATTGATTTTGTATCAACACACTGGTGAATAGAATCGTTCTGTCCTAAGACGATCTATTCGTTTAAACCTCAAGTACTAGAATTAAAATATTTGCGTAAGGGGACAATGTGCATTCAATGGGCTCAACCTTTTCCTTTATGTTTCGTTTTATTGTTAAAGTTCCTATTTATTTTTTTTACAATCATTAGTTTATTCTTTATTAATTTTTATTTTTGAGTACATGTTTTAAATATTGTTGTTTATGTTTATGCTTTGATCATTATGCTGAAGTAAAAATATGTTAATAAAGAATTTAATGTAATCATTAGACTATTGGTGTCATGTAGTTTAGAATTCTTAAACTTATAAATGACTTTGATCTTTATAGAATTTTCGGTGGCTAAAAGATTCATGGGATGTCCAAGAAAGGAGTGTTCAAAAGTTATGGTGGTTCCACACTACCTTGGAGTTTTATTTATTGAACTTACATCTCATTGAGACATTCAATTGATTAGTGACAACCAAAAAATAAAGGAATGTAGTGGGATGATAAGAATTATACTCAACCTCAATCAAACACTTGGGGTTCAAATGTTGGGTTGGAGTCAATGAATTATCTCTCAAAGTAGCATGAATCCATATTTATCAAATATGAAAGAAATAATTATCTCCTTATAAACTTTAGATTAAAAGTTTCAAAAAATAAATTTTTAACCATGTTTATTGAAACATAAACAACAAAATATGTCTTTTGTCTATCAAAGTAATGTCATCGACTGCGTATGATTTTGAATAAGAGACTTACGAAGACATCATTTAATCCAAATTATTTGAGTGACATATGTTATTGCAGTGAAATCCAAGAGATGTATTTTTATATTTTAATAAACTTATCAAGTACACACCTCATTAAATAAGATGTAAAATATTAAGATTTTGTATGTAGTGGCCTTGAATATTAGAAAAACTCCGCAGTTGATAAATAAAATATTTGTACCACTTTCTGAAAATACAAATATAGACAATGAAACAATTACATATATTTTTTTGAAAGACTTTGATGATGAACAACTACAGTATAATGAATAACTACTAACAAAATCCATAAACACTTAGAATCAAATTTTTTTTCGTTTTAAGATTACAAAAATATTTCATATCTTTTTTGGATAAATATTCTTGAAATTTATCATAGGGTTGTACCCTCTCGAAAACCCTTATATTATCAAATGTTCAGAATTAGATTATTGACATAGTTCATCAACGTGCGAAGCAGAAAACCTCTTGTAGTTGATGAATAAAATATTTTTACCATTTTTGAAATACAAATATAGACAATGAAACAATCATCTATATATATATATA
>NC_028637.1:71104838-71132729 GCF_001406875.1 Solanum pennellii | reverse complement strand
TATATATATATATATATATATCCGCCTATGTGGCGCCACCATAAACAAGGATTCCCTTTGAATTTATTTTATTTCCAAAACTAGTATTCACCTTTCATTAAAAGGTGTGACTTTTATGAAAAGTTGTGAATTTTATGAAGATTGTCGCTTTTATGAAAAGTAGTGCCTTTTATGAAAGGTTGTAACCTTTCTAAAGGGTTGTAACTTTTCTAAAGAGTTGTATCATTTCCAAAAAGTTGTGACTTTATGTAAAGTCGTGATTTTAATGAAGAGTTGTAACTTTTACATCAAAACTTGTAACTTTTTTGAAAAGTTGTGACTTTTTTGAAGAGTTGCGACTTTTATGAAAAAATATGAATTTTATAAAAGGTTATAAACTTTCCGAAGGGTTGTAACTTTTCCAAAGAGTTGTGACATTTCAAATAAGGTATAATAAGAATATACTCACACTATCTTTTGTTGTCTATAAATAGAAGGATTTCCTGTCACTATGTGTTTTTCCATTCTATGGTAGTCGAATTCAAATACATTAATTAAACTTCTTGTGAAGTATGTTTCATTCCTCAAAGTTTTCTTTCTCCTATTTTATGGAGCTTAATCTTTACTTTAAGCCATATTAAAATTTCAGCAAAGACTAATGAAAATTGATCTTCTTTTTTTGTCTCTTTCTATAGGTTTCTTCTTATAAATAAATAAACTGAATTTTGATTGCAATGCGACATTAGGACTCTTGCATCTCTCATTCCACAACTTTTTAATGGTGTTGAAATGGTTAAATTCATTTCATTTGGTTCTTCAGTAAACAATTTTTTTTTTGCCACTATTATTTGCAAGTTTTTTTTGGCCATAGGACAGTCGAATTCAAATAAATTATTTAGACTTCTTCTGAAATATGATTCATTCCTCAATGTTTTCTTCTCCCTATTTAATTAGGCATACTCTTTTACTCTAAGTCTAATGATTCGTGTATCTATTGATTTTATTTATTTGCTATTTTGGTGAATTTTTTTAACTCTGTTAAGAATTCCAATAAGGAAGGTTGAAAATTTATCTGCTCTTTTGTCCGTTTCTACATGTTTTTTCATAAATATTTTTGGAGAGTTACTTGTTGGTTGTACTATATTTGATAGCACACAACAACAAATATATGATAACTGACATAGAACCAATGATGAATTTTGCTAAAATAAACAAACAGATTGGTCTCTTGCTTGCCACAATTAGTATATTATTTTGATTGTTTTTTCTTAGATACAAACAATTCGTATGTCATTGCACTCTTCCCAGAATATTAGTATAGACACAATTAGTCCACTTCTTTTTTTTGCAAGTTAAGTAATTTGTCATATTTCTTCGTCTCTTTTTTTTGGGCATAATAGGAGATTGACTTTTCTTGAAACAAACAAATGTTCAAAAAACACTATAACAAATATAATTTTTATCAACAATAAATATGCACATTAATGAAAAGTGCTAGAGCCTTTACCGAGATTAATTAATGTCATTAGATTCAATGTTGCTATAATCTTTAGGAACATTTATAGGAAGTACTAATTGCCTCTGAAAATACATATTTCCCGATAATTAAACTATTAATTGTTATTAAATATCATTTTTACTTTAGTGATAACTCTTTATTTTGATAAAGTTTTCTGTTTTTTTAATAAAAAGTAACAACTCTTTCTTTAGGATTATTTCAATTAAATTTGTGAATTGTCAACTTGTATACAACTTGATAGACAAGCAACATGTCTGTTTCTTCTTGATTGCTAGTAAAGCAAGGTTGTTTTTATTATTATATGTGGATATTTGTGACTTCAGGTGCTCACAAAATTATGCTGTGAGATTTTAATGTCATGCGTCAAAATTTTGATTGAGAATATCCAGTTGTGAATCGTTTCATTTAGAGGCCACCTACTTCATGGTTGATAATTGGATTAGTTCTTTCTAACTGCATACTATAATCATAAAAAAACTAACTATGGTTCAATTCAAAAAAAAGTTGGGTTGGTGATATGAAACATAATCAATAGTAATGACTACTCTGAGACAATGAGAAAAAACATGTATAATACAATCAATTTTAGGCTCATTTTTAAACATATACATGATACATCATACTATAGTAAAAATCGATTGATGGAGGTTCATAATGAATTATCATATTCTTGTATGGACGTGAAGTTCCATTTTACATGGGGAGTGTTGTTTGAGACTTTTTGATCTCTTCTTTATTGTCTAATGTTGTTTTTTATAACTATTTGGAATTTAGCAAATTTCATTACTTATGACAAACTATATCTATGGAGATTTTCTTAAACTTCTTCTTATATTCGAAATCTTGCTATGACTCATAATTTCTATAACAAAAATAATTTAAAAAAATATAGAACTTTAAGATTTTGGAGGAACGTTTTGCCTTAAAATAAAATGTTCTTGACAATGTAAGGTATATATCTAAAATAAGAATATTATCAAATGATCATATGTGAGCTTAATAAAATAGTTCAATCCCATGCGTAGCACGGGTAATTTACCTAGTATATATATATATATATATATACACACACACAAACACACACACACACACACACACACACACACGTACAGACACACACGCACACGCACACGCACACGCACACACACACACACGCGCACACGCACACGCACACGCACACGCACACACACACACACGCGCACACGCACACGCACACGCACACGCACACACACACACACGCGCACACGCACACGCACACGCACACGCACACACACACACACGCGCACACGCACACGCACACGCACACGCACACACACACACACGCGCACACGCACACGCACACGCACACGCACACACACACACACGCGCACACGCACACGCACACGCACACGCACACACACACACACGCGCACACGCACACGCACACGCACACGCACACACACACACACGCGCACACGCACACGCACACGCACACGCACACACACACACACGCGCACACGCACACGCACACGCACACGCACACACACACACACGCGCACACGCACACGCACACGCACACGCACACACACACACACGCGCACACGCACACGCACACGCACACGCACACACACACACACGCGCACACGCACACGCACACGCACACGCACACACACACACACGCGCACACGCACACGCACACGCACACGCACACACACACACACGCGCACACGCACACGCACACGCACACGCACACACACACACACGCGCACACGCACACGCACACGCACACGCACACACACACACACGCGCACACGCACACGCACACGCACACGCACACACACACACACGCGCACACGCACACGCACACGCACACGCACACACACACACACGCGCACACGCACACGCACACGCACACGCACACACACACACACGCGCACACGCACACGCACACGCACACGCACACACACACACACGCGCACACGCACACGCACACGCACACGCACACACACACACACGCGCACACGCACACGCACACGCACACGCACACACACACACACGCGCACACGCACACGCACACGCACACGCACACACACACACACGCGCACACGCACACGCACACGCACACGCACACACACACACACGCGCACACGCACACGCACACGCACACGCACACACACACACACGCGCACACGCACACGCACACGCACACGCACACACACACACACGCGCACACGCACACGCACACGCACACGCACACACACACACACGCGCACACGCACACGCACACGCACACGCACACACACACACACGCGCACACGCACACGCACACGCACACGCACACACACACACACGCGCACACGCACACGCACACGCACACGCACACACACACACACGCGCACACGCACACGCACACGCACACGCACACACACACACACGCGCACACGCACACGCACACGCACACGCACACACACACACACGCGCACACGCACACGCACACGCACACGCACACACACACACACGCGCACACGCACACGCACACGCACACGCACACACACACACACGCGCACACGCACACGCACACGCACACGCACACACACACACACGCGCACACGCACACGCACACGCACACGCACACACACACACACGCGCACACGCACACGCACACGCACACGCACACACACACACACGCGCACACGCACACGCACACGCACACGCACACACACACACACGCGCACACGCACACGCACACGCACACGCACACACACACACACGCGCACACGCACACGCACACGCACACGCACACACACACACACGCGCACACGCACACGCACACGCACACGCACACACACACACACGCGCACACGCACACGCACACGCACACGCACACACACACACACGCGCACACGCACACGCACACGCACACGCACACACACACACACGCGCACACGCACACGCACACGCACACGCACACACACACACACGCGCACACGCACACGCACACGCACACGCACACACACACACACGCGCACACGCACACGCACACGCACACGCACACACACACACACGCGCACACGCACACGCACACGCACACGCACACACACACACACGCGCACACGCACACGCACACGCACACGCACACACACACACACGCGCACACGCACACGCACACGCACACGCACACA
The DNA here is from genome assembly GCF_001406875.1 of Solanum pennellii. Lineage (NCBI taxonomy): Eukaryota > Viridiplantae > Streptophyta > Magnoliopsida > Solanales > Solanaceae > Solanum > Solanum pennellii. Next base: position 71,128,070 of record NC_028637.1, on the reverse strand, counting down.
CACACACACGCGCACACGCACACGCACACGCACACGCACACACACACACACGCGCACACGCACACGCACACGCACACGCACACACACACACACGCGCACACGCACACGCACACGCACACGCACACGCGCGCGCGCGCACACACACACATCACCCAGGTTGATAGTTCTCCTTTATATATATATATTTATTCAACTACCCTTTCCCTAAACTGCAAAATTAAACAACCTCCACCCTCATAAACCTTCAACAGTAGCTTCTAGCCTTCATTTATTTTACAACTATTGCCTATCTTCATAAACGTTTTGCCTATTTACACGAAAGTTACCTTCTTACAAATTGAACCAATGACTGTTCTTCAATTCTATTCATTACACCTGTGATTACTTCGTCATTTATTTTTTCTGCGTTAGTCACATTTATAAAGGATAAGCTTCTTAGATATAGATGTAGTATATTTAAAATATGTAAAAAGTTAATCCTTGACACCTAGTTTCCTTATGTTTCTTCGCATTATGGTTTTCTATATATATTCATTATTGTTGTACATGTTTTATATATGAATAAAAAACTCTTTCATGGTATCTGAGCCTTTTGGTTTAACAACCAATTTTATTTATTTTTCCTTCTAAATTAAAAAAATAGTCAGAAGCGACCTATCCTAATAGGAGAAACTAATGCAAACAAATTCTGCCATGGCAACTTCAGTTGTTTCAATTAATTCCATGGGAAACTATTTTCCTACGCCTAATCTCACTCACCAACTGCCTGTAAAGCTCACGTCAAAAAAAATTTCTACTTAGCAAAACACAATTTCTTCCAACGATTTGTGGTTGTGGTCTTAACCATTATATTGATGGTAGCGAACCAGAATCACCGCGTATTTCTGAAATTCATGCGATAATCTGAGTAATAACATGATAATCTTATTTCGAACATGTATTTAATAGGTTCATGAAGTTCTATCAAAGTTCTAGAAACCCTAGGCTTAATCATGATAATAGAATAAAAAATCTGACTGAAAACTAGGGACCCAATTGGTGAAAGGAACCCACTAGTGAAATCCCACATACCTAGTGATGAAATGCACGGAAAAATACTTAAGTTTCAGGGCTGGAACTGCTGGAGCTTGTTGCGTTCTTGAACTAGGGTTCTTGAGATTTTTCTCCTCTCTTGCTTCTAATTTTCTAACTTTTGATTTAACGATTTAACTTAGATATGTTTTAATTATGTTTCTAGGCTTAAACTGACTAAAATATGACTATTTAGGGTAAAAACAACGTAACTTAGGGTTTAAACAAAGTGGTAAAGGTCCTAAAGACACATAGAAAAGTTGCTATCGGACCAAACGACGGCCAGGATTGACTGTCCGTCGTCTGACCGACGCCCCGTCGTTGGGTCCATCGATTGGGCCTGTTCGACAGTCCTTTACTAAAATGGGTATAACGTTTTACTCGGAGGTCTGAGTTTAGCAATGTCGGTGGCTATGGAAAGATAATTCAATTATCTATCTGTGGGTAGGTCATGAGACACCTAATCCATTTTGTACTAAGGGTTATGACCATTTGAAGTTGACCCAACTGCATTTCCCCTTATCTGTCTGCAAATTTTCCACCTACGGACCGTGTTGGTCATCCGTAGCTCTTGTCAGAGAGTGGGTGAATGGGGGTCTCGATCGACGGTAACGGACTACGAACCGTCGTCTGACCTACGGACTGTAAGTCCGTCCGTCGTCCAATACTTAACCAATTTTCTGGGCTGAAATTTTTGGGAGTTTCTGATCCCATCGACGATTGTGCAGTATGGGCCGTCGTCTGACCTACGGATCGTAAGTCCGTCTGTCGTCCAAGACTTAACCAATTCTCTGGGCTGAAATATTTGAGAATTTATGATCCCGTCGACGGTTGTGCAGGATGGACCGTCTTCTGACCTACGGACCGTCGATGCCACCATTGGTTGCACCTGCAGATTTTTATTTTCTGTAAAGCTGGTTTTTGGTCTGTTTTGGCTACGGGGTGTTACATTATCTCCCCCTGGGAACATTCGTCCTCAAATAAAGACTAAACTAGCTGAACAAGAGGGACAGATCTGTAAACACTACTACTAAATAGTAAGAACTGAGTGTCTGACTGAATTGAGTTCCGATAACATGCAAATACGCTGAAAATGCAAGTACAAACTGAGGGAACATGATTCTAAGACTGAATTCACGCATGAATGACTGGAAAACTGAAGAGGAACTATTACCTCAAGCTGTAGTGGAATCGGAAGAAAAGAGGTGAGGATACTTGGCTTTCATGGCTGCTTCTGCTTCCCAAGTAGCTCCCTCTACTGACTGACTCCTCCACAAAACCTTGACTAAAGCGACTTCTTTATTTCTCAACCTTCTGACCTGACGGTCAAGAATCTCGACTGGTACATCTTCATAAGAAAGAATATCTTTCACCGCCACACACTCTGATGGCACTACAGAGGCTGGATCACCCACACACTTCTTCAAGAGTGAGATGTGGAAGATCGGATGCGCTTGTGCTAATTCTATTGGCAATTCTAACTCATATGCCACCTTGCCAACTCTTTTCAAGATCTTGTAAGGGCCTACATATCTAGGACTGAGCTTCCCTTTCTTTCCAAATCTCATCACCCCTTTCATTGGTGAGACCTTCAGAAAAAACCCAATCATCAACTTGGAACTCTAGTTCCCATCTCCTTACATCTGCATAAGATTTCTGACTACTTTGGGCTGTCTTAAGTCTATCTATAATAAGTTGCACTTTATCCATAGCATAAAGGACTGAATGTGGCCCTATCAAAGCTGCTTCACCTACTTCAAACCAACCAACAGTAGATCTACATCTACGTCCATATAAAGCCTCATAAGGGGCCATCTGAATGCTGGAATGGTAGCTATTATTATAGGCAAACTCAATAAGAGGAAGGTGATCATCCCAACTACCTTTGAAATCGATCACACAAGCTCTCAACATATCCTCTAAGGTCTGAATGGTACGCTCTGCATGCCCATCCGTCTGTGGATGAAATTTTGTACTAAGGTTAACTTGAGTACTAAGACCTTTCTGAAATGACTTCCAGAAATGAGAGGTAAACTGAGGACCTCTATCTGAGATGATAGACAAAGAAACCCCATGGTGAAATACTAGGTCTAGTGAAGCCCTAATCTAGAAAATCTTTCAACTACTCCTTAATTCCTTAAGCTCTGCTGGAGCCATTCTATAAGGAGGAATAGAAATAGGCTGGGTATCTGGAAGGAGATCAATTCCAAAGTCGATTTTCCTTTTGGGAGGGACTCCAGGAAGATCTTCATGAAATACTTCTGGAAATCACAGACTACTTGAACTGACTCAAGAGTTGGGGTTTCAAGGCTAGAATCCTTAACCCGAACTAGATGATAGATATAACCCTTAGATATCATCTTTCTGGCCTTAAGGTAAGAAATAAATCAACCCATAGGCGCTAAGCTACTGCCCTTCCATTCTAAGATTGGTTCGTCTGGAAACTGGAAACGAACAATCCTAGTTCTACAATCGACTGAGGCATAACATGAATGTAACCAACGCATACCTAGAATGACATCGAAGTCTAGCATTTCTAACTCTACAAGATCTACTGGGGTGATTTTCTGAGATACTGTGACAGGGCAATTTCTGTATACCCGTCTAGCTATAACTAGGTCACCGACTAGAGTAGAGAATGAGAAGGGTTCTGAGAGAGTTTCAGGACTGACACTGAATTGGACTTCTATATTGAGTTATAAAGTCTTTCCACTTAGTGAATTCAACCATATGTGAGTCACATCCCTAAGCTGGTAGGATGCCAATTTCACCTATCACTACCAGTTACTTGCATCACACCAAATATTTTCTTGACCTCATCAATGAACTTCATGGGTCCTTACCAACTTGTGACCCTAAAAACATAGGAGGATTCATACTAACAAAATCACAAACTCTGGATGCCACTAATTGATCATTTCTATTAGTTGGAACTCATACCTGCTGATTGTTCTTGTTGGTCATACTTTGAGCCAAAAGCTGAATTGGCGTTCTGAAACTCTACATTAGAACTTACTTATCTGGTACTAGAGGAATTGCATTAGCATTGCATGCATTAGCATTCCATGCCTAAGCTCTAGCAGAAGGCATGATCTTAAGTGCACAACGTCAAGTTAGAATGGAATTTGATCATACCTTACGCACGATAAGAGTAACAAGAAAGTGAAGTTTTTCCTAAAACACTTCATAGCCTCCCTCTCATTAGATGTGGTGCACTTCACATCCATGAAAGGACTCTACTCAGTGCGGCTTTTTCAGACATCATAGGACTGTTGAACCTAGTGCTCTGATACCAAGTTTCGTCACGCCACGAGCTACCCCCGAGACGCGGACACGGAACCTAGGACCACAAGTGATCTTAAGCTAACCCTGCTGGCATGATCATGACCATACTAAAGATAATAAACTGATGCGGAAGCTAAATCATTACTTATAACGAAAAGATGGGGAATACCTATATTCTATAACTGAGATATTGAAAAACTGATGAGTTTAATACAAAGAAAATATTAGCTCAATACTAAGCTGAATCTAACTATGTCAGAAATAAGCCTCTAAAATGGACTAGAAATACTGGGACAAGTCCAAGCTAAATCTAGCAAAAACTGAAACTAAATGACTAAAAGAAAACTGAAATGAACTCATGACTATTGTCCTCGGAGAATGAGAACTCATCACTGAATCTGCTGAACTGGAGATCGGAAAATCGATGTATGCGTGATCTGGATGCTGAGAACCTGAAGCTACATTACGAGAATATGTAGCGCGCACATGCGTTTGTACTTGAAAGGTACTAAGTATGTAGGATAGAGTAAAGCTGAAATAAAATATAACTGAACAAACATAATAGCAGGTATAATAGTCTGACGTGATAAACCGAATTCTGAGCTAACTGGATGCAATGACCAATTTATAACATGCTAAAACTGAATACCGAATACTGAATATACTAATAAATGGTCAATGCAGAGAGTCTGACTGATCTGTGGGAGCTACTAATAACCGATACTAAAACTACATGAGCTAAATGTGGAGTCTGATGTGTACGCCCAATCGAGAGAATCCAATATACCCTGCCAAAGGTATAAAGGCATGCTGGCGTGATCATTAAACTGATTGCCCACAGAGGGGACTTACAACCTACTTGGCTAGTAGTTCTTGGACTATTGGGTACGCTAAACCCTAGTCCAACTCGGGTTATGCTACTTCCATTAACTCTGTAAATTTACTGATTATGTCTGAGTTTCTATAAATACTAGATAGCACGAAACTGAACATGCCAACTGAGAATGCAACAATTAATCTGGTAATTATGCATTTATAACTGAGGCATGTATATCTTAAGTGTCTGAAATATCTTACCTAGCATGTGTAATTCAAGAAATAAAGAAATACAAAGCTAGGGTTATGAAATTCATGCGATAATATGAGTAATAACATGATAATCTGATTTGGAGCATGTATTTAATAGGTTCATGAAGTTCTATCAAAGTTCTAAAAACACTAGGCTTAATCACGATAATAGAATCAAGAGTCTGACTGAAAACTAGGGACCCAATGGGTGAAAGGAACGCACTAGTGAAATCCCACATACCTGGTGATGAAATCCACGGAAAATACTTAAGTTTCGGGGCTGGAACTGCTGGATCTTGTTGCATTCTTGAACTAGGGTTCTTGAGCTTTTTCTCCTCTCTTACTTCTAATTTTCTAACTTTTGATTTAATGATTAAACTTAGGTATGTTTTAATTATGTTTCTAGACTTAAAATGATTAAAATATGATGATTTAGGGTCAAAATGACGTAACTTATGGTTTAAACGAAGTTGGAAAGGTCCAAAAGACCCCTGGGAAAGTTGCTGTCGGACCAAACGACGACCCCAGGAATGACGGTCCGTCGTCAGACCATGCCCCGTCGTTGGGTACGTCGACTGGGCCTGTTCGAAAAGCCTTTACTAAAATGGGCATAACGTTTTACTCGGAGGTCTTATTTTAGCAAGGTTGGTGGATATGGAAAGATAATTCAATTATATATCTGTGGGTAGGTCGTGGGACACCTAATTCTATTTGTGCTAAAAGTTATGACCATTTGAAGTTGATCCAACTGCATTTTATCTTAACTGTCTGCAAATTTTCCACCTACGGACCGTGCTGGTTATATGTAGCTCTTGTCAGAGAGTGGGTTAATGAGGGTCTCATCGACGGTCATGGACTACGGTCATGGACTACGGACCGTCGTTTGACCTAAGGGCTGTAAGTTTGTCCGTCGTCCAAGACTTAACCAATTTTCTAGGATGAAATTATTGGGAGTTTCTGATCCCATCGACGGTTATGGAGGAGGAACCGTCGTCTGACCTACGGGCTGTAAGTCCGTCCGTCGTCCAAGACTTAACCAATTCTCTGGGCTGAAATTTTTGGAAATTTCTGATCCCATCGATGGTTGTGCAGGACAAACCGTTGTCTGGCCTACGGACCGTCGATGCCATCGTTGGTTGCACTTGCAGATTTTTTTTCTGTAAAGCTGGTTTTTGGTCTATTTTGGCTACTGGGTGTTACACTTCTTGATAAAGCAGACTGTCAACATATAATTGAATCTCATCAATATGTAATTGTAAAAAGAGTATTTTTGTGGGGAAGGGGTATTCTTGTTCATATGCCGTGAGTTTACAATATTTTCAATATATTTCACGTATGAGTTGTGTGTGACTAGGCCATTTGTATTGTTATTAATGTATTTTAATCTTTTTGTAGGAAATAAATTCTGACATGGGAGTTAGGAGACAACTAAATAAATGTTGCATAAAAATCAACCTATGGACCGTAGGTCCATTCCAGTCTGTAGGTACAAGGCGTAAATTGATGGGCAAGGATTGAAGAGAAAATCAAGGAATTCTTGACTAAGTGAGGAACCACAACCATGATTGTTGAACCATAGTTCGGCCTAATGACCGCACTACAGGTCCGTCAAATTATTCATAAAAGGTCTTCCAATACCTAATTTTAAGAAACTAAGTATGAGACCACGGAGGAAGATCAAAGAATTGTGAATCGAGTCACGTTCTGTGCTGGTGAAGTTGTCATTTGTAACTGAAAGATGGAGATTCAAGTTTCTAAAATTTGCCTGTCCCAAACCACGAAAGCGACCTACATAACGTAGGTCAATCAACGGTCCATCGGTCACTCTTGTTAATGAAAACCGCGTTTATAAACTTTATTTCCTTATTTCGTTTCCTTTTTAATTAGGACTTGTTTTTCTATATATATGGCATGAAAACCTCGTTTCTGGGGGTCAAACATTATTATTTTTAATCTAGTTTTTGGCTCGGGAGATAAACATGAAAAGAGATTCTTGAGTTCCTAAGTTCGTTTTGAAGATTGTTACAATTGGAGATTCTAGGTTTCGTCTATTCATTACGTAAGCTCATGATTTGTTCATCTAAAAATACAAATTGTGTTATTGCTATTATAGGTAACGAAATATCCACAACTAGGGTTGTGGGAACAATGAGGGATTAACAAAGTATGAATAGTAACTAAGTAATTCTTGAATAGTGTTATTTCATGCATCAATAATTCATTCATTTAGAAGTCTTTTTAGCGGTTACAAACATTAGAACTCGCCTTGTTGCTACTTTCGGACCAAGGAGGTAGTTAATGAGAAAAATTATCAACATAGATTTAGTGTGATACTATCTAATAGTCTAATGTCAATTGGTGCGAGGGTCAAAACAAAGCCATAAATTGTTGTGATTTCTAATATGAGGTAAAGGTAAGGGTTTAGTAAAATTATACACATGTAGCCGGACCAAGGTGCGGGGTGAAATTCTCTAGTTGTTGGACCAAGGAATTAGAGATACATAACTTTTCACTTTGCATGTAATACATTAGGAAGGAATTATTATTACTAGGATTATTGCGTTATGAGCTTATGAGGAACACGTACATCGTAGTTATTTTTTCTCATCGATAACAAATAAAGTTTGAATTTGTTACTCAAAACCCCCCTTTTAACATACTTGTTTCTGGAAGTAGTTGACTTAACAAAGTAATTGGTAGTAAAGTTTAATTAAAACCGTATTCCTCGTGGGATCGACCCCAACATACAAGTTAAGTTCTTAACTTGAAACAATATCTTGTACTTCTATTCGGAGGTGGAATTTGAGTGAATCAAATTTTGACGCCACTCCACGGGATTGAGGTGTAATTCGAGATTGAGGTCTACCACTACTTTATACTTTCCATATATGATCTTTCAGTAGTGCAGGGATTCTAGAGTGCCTATCTAGTATTGTGAAAAATTGGTTAAGGCGATCAGAACCCTTGACATCGGCCTTATTCGAGATGCAGCCAATGTAGTGGCCCAACGATGTGCTCCACAGATTGAGGTGCCACCATTGGGAGCATACTTAGTTGCTGATGTGGTGCAGATGCAGGGTGAGAACCCTGTCCCTCCAGCCCACACTGGCGATGCCCCGACCTCCCTAACTCAGGCCATCAATCGAGCCCCTAGCTCATCCAGAGCCACCCCATCTTTAGGAGCTGCTCTTGTGCCCTTAGATCAAGATCAGGACTTGAAGGTTAAGATGTCCACGCTGCTCCAACATATAAATCCATGGATGCAGTAGTCTATTGCAGGGCCCGAGGCTAAGATAGAGACTATGATTTACCAGAAGATCCAGACCCTTCAGAAGCGTCTGGATGCTTTCGAGTAGAGATTCCTCACGCAACCACCCTCTGCCACAGATCTATCCTCGTTTCGAAATGAGTGTGATAGTCTCCGGGCTGACCTTGATACCATCCTTTCCCCACCCACTAATATGCCAGAGTTTACACCTACTACACTAATGATACAGTGCTTGAGGCACTATATAGCGGGGATGTAGCGCACTTCGAGTCCACCTGTGCCCGAGGAAAGAGCACTGATCTTGCCACACCTTTGATTGTACTGAATCTACAAGGGCAAATAAGAGGGAGTGTCAGCAACATGAGCAGGAAAGGAGAGCCTCTATAGTGGATGAGGAGTTGCGCCAATATAGGATTCGTAAGAGTGCTGCTGGTGCCTTATGTTTTGTGCCAACATTGGAGGCGGTCTTTAATGTGTGAGAGATGATGAAGGCGCTGCTGATGAAGCTGAGATGGTAGACGGGAGCACAACTGATGGTGTTCCCAATGTTGATCCAGCGGGCTCGGGGAAACTAGAACCAACCGCTTGTTAATAGTTCTTCGGCTCTTTGCCCCACAGGTTTGCTTTACCCGATTCTTTACTCTGTAATTTTTGTGTATTAGGGGCAATAACACCGTATTTTTGGGGGGTGGGGTAAATGCATTGTTAGTGATAGGGTGAAGTCTAAGTACCACAATTCATAATTCCCCTTGAGGTTTTCTTGCTTGTGTTCTTTTCCCCCAAGAGACTGTTTACATTTCTTTTGAACCAACATGTGTTAGGATTGTATGTGTAAAAGCGAGAGAAAAAATGAATCAAGATGGCATAGTTTGAATGAAAAATGATACCTGTCCAAAAATTATGATATTGTGATATGTGCTAAAATCTCTAGACTAGATTGAGATGAATGTATTGGCTCTTAATATGACATGTTAATGAAACAACTTGACCTTATCACTTAGGTTAAGCTTGAACTGGGTAACTAATAATCTAATAATGTAATGATGTGCCAAGAGAGAATGAGATGAGTTGAAGTGTTTAGAAAGGTTTGTGCTATACTAGAAGTTACCCTGTTAGTCCTACTAGGATAATATACGCTGGAGGCTAGGAAGTAACCATAGACCCTTGTTCTAATAAGTCCACTAATTGTCTAAAATAATCCAACCAAATGAAATAAATGTTCCCGTTGGTCCAAACGATTTGAGTATAAAATTGGTCATTTCTTTCTAAGTCCTTAACTCACCTTCCTTTAGTCTAATGTTCTGGCCTCGGTCCCTCCTTGGATAGGTTCACCTTGACATAGGCCAAAAGCCTAAGTTGATGGTGGATAATGAAAAAGTGACCTCAGTCTTGGCCCTGGTACGACATCGAACATTGTGCACCTCAAATAACAGAAAATTCATAAGTTAAAGGATGACTATAAAAGAGGAAACCAAAATAAAAATGGTCATGAAAAGAGTTGGGTATTTAAAAGAGGAAGAGAAAAGTGAGAAGAGGATGTGACATTGGGCCAAAGAATCAAAAGATGGTCAATAGAAGTGTTAACAAATAAATAAGAGCATAAAATGAAAGAAAAAGAAGAAAGTGAAAAATAAAAAACTACAAAGTTGAAAGTCACATCCATGGTCGAAAAGACTCAAGGGAAATAAGGTAAAAAGGTAGGATGTTAAAAAGAGGTAAAATATGTAATGTAATGTCAAGGAAAGAAAAAAGTCACTAAAAAATACCCAAATATACGACATCTAACCCTGAGCCTATATAAATAGCTAAGAAAGTCCTATAGTGATCCTAGCGACTAGTACGGACAGTCCAAGCAATGAAAATAAGGTCAAGCCTATGGTATTGAGCACTAACCGTACTTGAAATTACTTATGAGTGTGAGTGTTGAATTAATCCTTGTAATAAAAAATCATATTTATTGTGTGAAAATTGATTTTATTTGAAGTAAGTGAACTAAAGGAATTATTGGGGAGTTGATACCTTGGTGATAGTGAAGCAGTGTATGTTGTGGGTCTATTGGTCGATCTTTGTCATATATGGATCCCCATGAGTTAGCTTGTATAGTGATTTGCACTTGAAAAGGGATTCGGGATAGAAAGTAATAGGATTGATTGTGCTTGGGTGTTTGCTTCGATACAAGTGTTTAAGAGCATTCGTGCGTCTCTTGAGGACAAACACCTAATTTAAGTTGAGGATTTTGATATACCATGAGTTTACATTATTTTTCATACATTTCACTTAAGAGTTGTGTGTGTCTAGGGCCATTTTGTATTGGTATTAACGTGTTTTCATCTTGTTTGCAGGAAATGAGTTCGAATATGGCAGTTAGGAGACATCTGAAGAAATTTTGCAGTAAAATCCATCAACGAACATGACCTATGGACCGTAAGTTCATTCACTGTCCGTATGTGAAGGGCGTAGATTTATGGGCGAGGATTGAAGAGAAAATCATGGAATTCTTGACTAAGTGTGGAATCACGACCATGATCGACAAATCGTAGTCTGGACTTGGGACAGTACCGTAGGTCAGCCAAATGATTCAGAGAAGGGATTCTAGTACCTAATTTTTAGAAACTAAGTATGAGACAAGGGAGGAAGATCCACGGATCGTGAATCGAGTCATGGTCCGTGTTGGTGAAAATGTCATTTGTGACTGAAAATGGAGATTCATGCTTATGAAAATTTGCCGAAGTGCCAAACCATGGAAGGGACCTATAAATCACAGGTCAGACCACGGTAAGTGGGTCAGTCATCAATGACCACCACGTCCAGAAACTTTGTTTCATTTTTTTATTCCCCTTTAATTAGGACTTGTTTTTATATATATAGGTCATGTAAACCTTGTTTTGGGGGGGGGGGGTTAGACATTATTATTATTCTTGTTCTTTTTTTTGGCTTGGGAGATTAACTTGCAATTTTAGCAATTCTTGAGTTCCTAAGTTCGTTTGGAAGATTGTTACTTTAAATTTCAATCGGAGATTCTGGATTTCTTATATTCATTACATATGTTGATGATTTCTTCATCTAAAAATATGGATTGTGGTCTTGCTATTATGGGTAATTAAATCCACAACTAGGGTTGTTGGAACCATAAGTCATTAACAAAGTATGAATAGTAACTAAGCAATTCTTTTATAGTATTATTGTATGCATTGATAATTCTTTCATTTAAAAGTCTTCTTGGCGGTTGCAATTGTTTGAACTCGCCTCGTTTCTACTTGCTTGACCAAGGAGGTAGTTAATGAGAAAAAACTTATCAAAATAGATTTAGTGTGATACTATCTAATAGTCTAATGTCATTTTGTGCAATGGTGAAAATTGAGCCTTACATTGATGTGATGTCTAATATGAGGTAAATTAAGATAAGAGTTAGTAAATTAAACACACATAGTCCGACCAAGGTGCATGGTGAAATTCTTTAGTTGCCGGACCAAGGAATTCGAGATACATAACTGATCACTTTGCATGTAATACGCTAGGAAGGGATTATTATTAATAAGATTACCGTGTATGAGCTTTTGGGGAACATGTACACCCTAGTTTCATTCTCTCATTGATACCAACTAAAGTTTTTATTTTGCTCACTTGTTCTCTACACAATAATCAGCTATTTGTTATACAATAACCCCCCCCCCCCTTACTTAATTGTTTTTGGAAGTAGTTGACTAAATGAAACTAATCGGTTGTTAAGTTTAACTCTAAACCATATTCTTCCTAGAATTAACCCCAACCTACAAGTTGGGTTCTTTACTTGAAACGATATCTTATACTTCTTTACGGAGGTGTAATTTGAGCGTATTACTTCTGATGTGATGTTCAAACTAAATGTTGAAATGAATAAGGTGTCTACTCTGTTTACATGCTTTGTTCAACCAATTTTTTTCATGCTCATTTGTATCATATTAATGATCTTTATATTAGAATCATTAGTATTTTAGGGTTAATCGCAATGGTTAAATGAATTTTGAAAAGTGGAGGGCTTGTATTAATGCCAAAATCATTAAAATGCCTCATTTTCAAGTTGAACGAAAAATTGATTTGTTAGAAGTAGTTCATACTAATATTGTGAACTTTGTGGAATTTAACTCAAAGAGGTAATATTTATTTAATCACTTTCATTGATGTTCTTTCTAAGTTAACATATGTTTACTTGATTAAAAATAATAGTGATGCTTTTGAAAATTTTAATATGAGGTTGAAAATCCATTTGGAATAAAAATAAGAAAAGAATAAGATGTGATAGAGGTCGTGAAAAAGAATCAAACGAGTTTAATTCTTTTGTGTGATCAATGAAAATATTTCATGAAACTATTTCTCCTTACTCTCCTCCATTTAATGGACTAGCGGAGTGAAAAAAAATAGAACTTTAGTTGAATTGACTAATTTCATGCTTATTGAGTCAGTTACACCTCTAAATTTATGTAGTGAAGCTATTTTGACAACTTGTTATGTGTTGAATCATCTGTCTCATAAAAAGCCTAAATTGACACTTTTTGAATTGCGAAAAGGTTACAAGCCATGTTTGGGATATCTAAGAGTTTCGAGTTGTCTAGCATTGGTAAGACTAATGGATCCCAAGATTACAAAAGTTCGTAAGAAAGTACTACTTCTGTTTTTCTTGGTTATGCTTCAAATAGTACGACCTATTGATTTTTTTATGCTTGAAGATAATGTTATAATCAAATTAGGTGATGCTATTTTTCATGAAAATAAATTTCAGTTTCATTCAAGAAATAGTGTGGGTCAAAGGATTGAACAAAATATTTGGTCACTACCTAGTTCTTGTACTTCAACTTTGAAATATAAAGAAATTGATGATATTGAGTTAACAAGAACTAATAAAGTGTGAGTAGAAAAAGATTTTGGTCCTGATATTTATGTGATTAATGTTGGTGATGACCCTATCACTTTGAAAAAACTCTTTCTTCACAAGACTTCATTTTTAAAAAAATAGGTTGTGAGTGATGAAATGGAATCACTGAGTTCAAATAAAACTTGGAAGTTAGTTTATTTATCACCGGGTTGTAAAAACCACTGGTTTCAAATGGGTAACAAGAAATGATAAAAGATGAAAAAAAAAGAAAAGAACTATCCGAGTGCACAAAACCCACTGTCACCATAAGAAATCTAATCACCACAAGTACCCGAGGTTGCAAATTAATTCCTCCTAAGACAAAACGGATTAACCATTAAAGAAGTAGAGGTAATTCAAACCTCTATAGTTTCAATGAACTCAAAATGGCAGCAACAAATCACACACAAATACGATCGATCGATTTTATTTTGTAATAAATGTATGTAGAAGAAGAGAAGAATTCGATGCATAAAAATAATAGAAGTCTCTCTATTTATAGCTAACAAAGGGTAAAGGTCACAACTCTTTGGGAAGAACATAACCTTTCAGAAAGGTCACAACATATAACAAAGGGTAAAGGTCACAACTCTTTGGGAAGAACATAACCTTTCAGAAAGGTCACAACATATTTGAAAAGGTCACAACACTCTGATTCGAACCAATAACCCCTATAACCCAATTAGCATAATTAGAAACCTGTGAATATCATCTTATTTGCAGTCCGGCTTTGAAAAATTATCAATAGTAAAATGATTACATTTCCCAAATAGGTAACCAATAAAGGATGAACGTTTACAACTGCTGAGGATTCTACGAAATGGTTTTATGGTTGAAATATTAATGCAACTGCCAGTATTAATGTCTTGAGCTAATTAACAATATACTAAAATGTTGTTCTTTTTTATGTCAATTGAACTAAAAGGGTGTCATTCCAATTTGAAGTTAACTAATTGTATTATGTATTTGCACAGATATAGATCAATTAATTATGAGAAACAAATCAACTGATATATATAACTAGATAATTAGATACACAAATGAAAACGATCAAAGAACGAGAAGTATACACTTACAGTTAAAAATGGGAATAAGTGTTTCTGAAGAAGAAAAGAGATTTCTAAACAGTAAAGGTGGTGGATTGATTTTGATACTTCTGAGAGGTTTATATAGGTGAGGTTACATGGAGACTTTGGACTAAAGCTTCTTTGAATCAATGTTGGATGACTTAAATAAGGTAGGTTGTGGTGCAATGATAGGGCAATTTTACCCTTAATTACAGATTTCGGGTTTGAATTCCGAGTATAGAAATTTTTTTATTGGGAGTATGTGTTGTTCATCTTGTATTCCAAACATACTTAGAACAAAACTTTGAACATCTTTGTAAGAAAACAAAGTTTAAGAACATTTTCACAACTAGAAAATTAAAACTAGTAGCGAAACTAGAATCAGAACCAGATTTTAAAAAAATATATATATACGAAATATTTTTCTTAAAGAAGAATTGTTGTTAATATGTGTCTAAAGAATCTTACTGATTCCAACAAACTTTGCAGAAACACGAAGTTACCAAGTTTAATGAACCAGTGAAGAACAAAAGAATAGAAGAACTGAAATTAATTCACAAATCTAAAGTTTGTAAAACACGTACCAGAATCTGGAAAATTTTTAATAGGAAAAAGATCAAGTCCACTGAATTCACAGTGTCCCCTTAAGGAAATTATTCCCCTCTAGTATCCAAGGTTTGATTTGGAATATGACCTCCCAGGGTAAAATGATCTCAATCACCAGAGTATAGATACCAAAAACTCCGGTGTCAGCGAACCACTCAACGGCAGTAAAGTACACTTAGAATACTAGATTTAGTAGTTGAAGAAGAAGTCCATGAATTCTATATTAAAATGAGAGGAAATCCCTCAATTTATAGAAAACAAAGGGTAGTGCGAAAAGGTTCTTATTGTGCCTTACCGGAAAGGTCACAAACCTTTGGAAAAGTCACAATCTTTCAGAAAGGTCGTCACCTTTCATAAAAGTCACAATTTTTCATAAAAGTCACAACTTTTCATAAAAGTCACAACTTTTCATAAAAGTCACAACTTTTCATAAAAGTCACAACTTTTCATAAAAGTCACAACTTTTCATAAAAGTCACAACTTTTCATAAAAGTCACAACTTTTCATAAAAGTCACAACTTTTCATAAAAGTCACAACTTTTCATAAAAGTCACAACTTTTCATAAAAGTCACAACTTTTCATAAAAGTCACAACTTTTCATAAAAGTCACAACTTTTCATAAAAGTCACAACTTTTCATAAAAGTCACAACTTTTCATAAAAGTCACAACTTTTCATAAAAGTCACAACTTTTCATAAAAGTCACAACTTTTCATAAAAGTCACAACTTTTCATAAAAGTCACAACTTTTCATAAAAGTCACAACTTTTCATAAAAGTCACAACTTTTCATAAAAGTCACAACTTTTCATAAAAGTCGCAACTTTTCATAAAAGTCACAACTTTTCATAAAAGTCGCAACATTTCATAAAAGTCACAACTCTTCATAAAAGTCGCAACTCTTCATTTTCCATTCACACCTTTTTAAAATCCAACAACCCCCCGCATGAATGGGGAATGACTCGAAGACAGAGAAACGGACAAGTATGTGTACTTTACAAGCAAGAATTAATTGCATCTGGAAAAGTAGGTTTCCCCTTGGACTTTCCGTAGTGAACATATGTCGGATATACTCGGTCAATCGGTAGATGCGATATCTTTGAACCGTCGAACTTTGGTGTATACCTAGACAACCATATGTCACACAATTAACCCTTTACCATTTATGGTTCTTACGGTTGTGTTCGTTTTAGCCATGAACACCTCCTGGTTTCATGAGTGTATAGAGAGATGGGCTTTTGACAATCATCTTCTTTGAAGCGGCTTACACTTCACACTCACATAGGTGATTTCTAACCGTGTTATCGCGTAGATACACTATTTGGTCA
Source organism: Solanum pennellii (assembly GCF_001406875.1). Taxonomy (NCBI): domain Eukaryota; kingdom Viridiplantae; phylum Streptophyta; class Magnoliopsida; order Solanales; family Solanaceae; genus Solanum; species Solanum pennellii. The sequence goes on along the minus strand of NC_028637.1, from coordinate 71,111,487 downwards.
ACTCTGCCAAACTTAGCAAATCATTAAAACCATTAAGCTTTATTAACTTATTAACAAGCCTTAATGTTGTATCCTTGTCCCTGAGCATTGTCTTCATCATGAGAATGGATTGAGTTTATTGACAATGCCGAACCGTCATTCACAACTTTGTTTTTCTCCTTGAATCTAGCTCTTGGGATCTCCAGTCTGCTAGATAGAGTTACCGCCATGATGACTTGTCCTAAGCCGTAAATTCATTCCCTTAGATGATCTTTTAACTTTCTCTCTAGTTAGGCCTTTTTGTAAGTGGATCCGACACATTATCCTTTGACTTTACATAGTCAATTCTGATAATTCCACTAGAGAGTAGTTTTCTAACAGTATCATGTCTATGTCGTATATGACGAGACTTTCCGTTATACGTCATGCTCCATGCCCTACCTATTGCATCTTGACTGTGAAAGTGTATGCATACTAATGCCAATGGTTTGGGCCAAAATAGAATATCTATCAAGAAATTCCGGAGTCTTTTAACTTATTCACCGACCTTATCTAGAGCACCTAGCTCAAAGATCATTGTAGAGCTAGCGATACATGTCTCTTTTGAAATATTTCTAAGAGACTGCTCCTCTACCAATAGTAAATACATATCCACTCGTGAATTTTACTTCATTCTTCCGATGATTCAATTTGCATCACTATATCTTTCAATATTGTTGGATATTGTTATAATGCAAGACATAGTTTTAAGTATTATTTTAAATACTCCAAAACTCTATTTATTGTCATCTAATGAATTTATTTGGGATCACTTGTGAACAGACTCAGTTTAAAATAGCAAATGCTATATCTGATCGCACACACTATATGATATACATCATGCTTCCCAAAAATCTAGCACAATCCAATTGTGAGTCACTTTTGTTTTCACTCTTTTGAAATGCAAAGCTCACATTTATTGGACACTTGACAATATTGACATTCAAATATTTGAACTAGTTAAGTACCTTTTCAATGCAATGAGACCGTGAAAATGCTAAACATTATGGAGTTCTACGAATTCTTATATCTAAGATCGCATTAGCAACTCCAATAATTTTCATTCCACTTGCTTTATAGCATACGTTTAGTAGCATTTATGTCATTAGTGTCTCTATTGATGATCAACATATCACCAATATACAAACAAACAATGACCTTATGATTTTAATGTGAACACATTTATCACTTCCATCATTCTTCAATCCATTTGCCGACATGGTTTGATTGAATTATGTCATTGTTTTGGTGCTTCCATAATGTGACTTAACAAGTTCACATACTTTCTTTTATTTACCAGGTACCACAAAACCCTCGGGTTGTTCCATGTAAATTTCTTCCTCCAATTCTACATTTAAGAAAGTTCTTTTCACATTCATTTGATGAATTTGGAGGCCATATACCACAGTAATAATTTTTGCATCCGAACGGATGTAATTCTAATTACTAACGAGTATATATATCGACAAGATCAAAATCTTATTTTTTTTTCCTAAAGCCTTTGACACAAAGTCTTGCTTTATATTTTTCAACAGTTCCATCAACTGTTATTTTTCCTTCTAAAGATTCATTTTGAACCCAAAGGTTTATTTTCTTGAAGAAGATCAATTAACATTCAGTATGGTCTATTGACACCATCTTTCCAAAGGATGAGTCTACAGAAGACACAGAAAATGTTACAAAATCATATTCGAAGGAAGTAAATGTCCTTTAACATTTTACTAAGCCTCTGAGTCTCTTTATTAAGTACATTATCCTTTTTCATTTCCTAGGCCTTTTAGACCCTTCTCTAAACTACTCAAGTCTAATTTTACAGTCCACAGTCACGGGTCCTATTTTAATTCTTTTAGGAATAGGATCTTGGACTTTGACTAGATACCCCCACACTTTGAAATATTTCAAGTTGGATTTCCTTTCTTTCCATTTCTCATATGGAAAAGATTGTATTCTGATCAAACAAAATCGCTTTCTTTCTAAAAGGATAAAACTTTCTGTTGATCCCTTTTGCAGTAAGGATAGTTCCTCCACACAAGTTTTGTGTAAACCCGAACTTATAAATAATGCATCCATCATTTCTTTCAACGTTCGGTTTTTCATTAGATTGAGGTGAATATGGCAGTAGTTTGATATTTAACTTTCCAAACATATTTCTGCACAATGAGATTTATACTCTCCATTCTTATCACTTATTATATATCTTTTCCACACTGATTTTCAACTTCGATATTACATTGTCTAGACATTTCTATTGCTTCATCCTTACCTTTTAGCAAATAGACATAGTCATTTCTAATGCAATTCTCAATAAAAGTAACAAATACTCTTTCCCACCATGAGATGGTGTTAACTTCATATCATAAATGTCAGTGTAAATCAAATCTAAGGGATTAGAATTTCTTTCAACAGATTTATAAGAATGCTCAACATACTTAGATTCCACAAAAACTTGACATTTTTATTTATTGCACTCAAAGTTAGGCAAAACTTCTAAGTTGATCAGTTTTTCTTACAAGGTTTTGTAATTGACATGCCCCCAGTGTTCATGTCACAAACATTGACTCAAGCAAGTAAGAATAAATAAAAACATTGAGTTTGAAAAGCTCTTCGCGAGGTAGCTTTTTCCTCACTAATATTTTGTTCCTATTTCTTACAATTTTGTGTGATACAAACATTGTTTAGATTGTCAAATATCCTTTTCAGAAGGACATTTCCATAACTTTCAATGTGATTGTTATAGAACTACCTATGAACAAAGTTTAATCGGGTTCAATAAAGACAATATAGTCCAACTGTTATTTTTACAAAAACATAACAAATGACTATTCACCAATATTCATGTCTATGCAAATACTTTTATTATAATAGACATATCTTTTCATGAAAAATCACAACATTTTAAGTGATTTTTTTCATAAAAGGACACAATTATTTTGAACAAGTATATATATAATTTGGATGTTTCATACTAGTCACACTATATACTAGTAATAGAGAAACTCAACATCCACAATACCAAATATACTCCAAGAATTTTGTGGGTATAACATAATACAAAAGTATCATTGAATTTCATATCTGTTGTTCCAAAGTTAAATTAGACACCAAGTCTAATCATAAGCAAATAACCCCTACATTTCAAATGTGATCTCAAAAATATTTTTCAAGTATTTGAAAATAGTTTTTCAACATATTTTAATGTTGGAAACATTATTCTACGAAAGAATTATAGTGCTGCAATTCTCTTTGACAATGTATACACAATGTCAAAGTTCATTCCATAGAGACACAAAATCACAAATTCTAAGTCACTGGTATTTTTCCTCTATCATAAATAGACATACCACTTAGTATTTTAAATACTAACAATAAGGACAAAAAAAAATTGTACAATCTATTTCTATATTACATTGAAGTTTATAGAAAATCAAAAGTACAACAATGACTTATTATGTAAAGTTTTCATATTCTTCAAGCCAATTGCATAGTCCAATTTATCCAGAGTATAAAACCACAAAAGTTTTTAGTCTACAAAAATCAGACACACTAACATTTCTCATGGAGTACAAAACTACAAAAGTCTTTTTTTTTTCTCCAAACAGAATAACACATATTCTTTATCACAGAAATATTTTTCTTATCAAATAGTCTTCCAACTATAACATTTTGACATACTGTTTTATCAAACAAAAATATGCATCTCTCATTTTTGCAAACTAAAGAATTTTAAAAGCAACAATATCTGCGAAATAAAATTCATTCCACAACATATGGTTTGCAAATCTTTTTCCAAAGATACACATAATAAAAAAAAATCAAATATGATTACTCTTAGAAACTATTTTCCTCCTTAGATAATTTAATAAGAAGGTTACCTGGTAATCTTTAAACGGAATACCATAGAATTTTTTTTTTTACATTCTCACTTCGACTTTGTTAAAACGAAGCAACGAATTATGGAGAAGTAATGCATTTATCTTCTACTTCCATGATCAGATTCTCTCAATCAGTAGAATACAAAAAATACTAACAACATAATAATTTCCTTAAGATTGTTGTTCATCTTGTATTCCAAACATACTTAGAACAAAACTTTGAACATCTTTGTAAGAAAACAAAGTTTAAGAACATTTTCACTACTAGAAAATTAAAACTAGTAGCGAAACTAGAATCAGAAACAGATTTTAAAAATATATATATATACTAAATATTTTTCTTAAAGAAGAATTGTTGTTAATATGTGTCTAAAGAATCTTACTGATTCCAACAAACTTTGCAGAAACACGAAGTTACCAAGTTTAATGAACCAGTGAAGAACAAAAGAATAGAAGAACTGAAATTAATTCACAAATCTAAAGTTTGTAAAACATGTACCAGAATCTGGAAAATTTTTAATAGGAAAAAGATCATGTCCACTGAATTCACAGTGTCCCCCTTAAGGAAATTATTCCCCTCTAGTATCCGATGTTTGATTTGGAATATGACCTCCCAGGGTAAAATGATCTCAATCACCAGAGTATAGATACCAAAAACTCCGGTGTCAGCGAACCACTCAACGGCAGTAAAGTACACTTAGAATACTAGATTTAGTAGTTGAAGAAGAAGTCCATAAATTCTATTTAAAATGAGAGGAAATCGCTCAATTTATAGAAAACAAAGGATAGTGCGAAAAGGTTCTTATTGTGCCTTACCGGAAAGGTCACAAACCTTTGGAAAAGTCACAATCTTTCAGAAAGGTCGTCACCTTTCATAAAAGTCACAACTTTCCATAAAAGTCACAACTTTTCATAAAAGTCGCAATTTTTCATAAAAGTCACAACTTTTCATAAAAGTCGCAACATTTCATAAAAGTCACAACTCTTCATAAAAGTCGCAACTCTTCATTTTCCATTCACACCTTTTTAAAATCCAACTGTATTACCCACAATCGGACATTGCACTATGCAATTCGAATTTTTCCAAGTTCCATACACTGGGTGAGAGACAGAAAGAAAAGTTTGATACCTTGACAAACAAACTGAACGGTGTCATATATGATCTTTCCACATGTTTGCTTCTTTTTTTTATGTCCCTCATATTGATTTTACTAGAATACCCATTTCATTTGATCACGTCTTTTTGTCTACAAAAGATAATATAATAGAACAAACAAATTACTTGGGAAAACCATATTATTTCAATTTTTAAAAATATAAATTATGATCTTTCAATGTAAGTTACCTTTTAATAAATATTATATGCACCTAAAGTAAAATATATATGAATATGGATGATTCATAAAAGAACATAGTATATGGTAAGAGTGTGAAGCCTGTTAACTTTTTAGGCTTACAAATTTTGATAGTATATACTAACAGATATTTGAGGATGTAGTTAATATGCTGGACATTTATAAGAACCCCACATGGTATATATAAAGGGTGTGTCTGATATGAATGTTTCCATGAAAATTTTTCTTGAGAAACAAGTGATTTTTTTTTTGTTTGGTTGGCAAGTAGAAAATATTTTTCAAAAAATATCATTTAGGATTTTGTTTGTGAATGAAAAACATTTTTCCGGAAATATCTTTTACTTTTTACTAGAGAAAATCCTTTTTAGGAAAATGATTTCTAACTCGGAAATCAACCTAGATAATCGATCTAGGACATAACCATGACACACGAACTAGGACTTAACCCAGAAGATCGATTCGAAATCCAACTCTAAGATTGTAAAATTTTAAAATATTTTTCAAATACAAACTTTTAAATTATTTTATTTGTGGACGGGGGGAGGGGACTTTGATCATCCCTAAGCCATGAACGATCAAGAGGATTTGGTTGTTGGCTTCCTGATGCATCATGGACAAAAGGAGTCCGTGATTGTATGGAGCTATCAACAAAGACAAGAAGTTCATGTGATAACAAGAGTGATTGAAATTGAATATGCCATGTTAGGTAATCTTAAATAGAGGCAATTTTTATTGTAACCAAATTTGTGACGTTAGGTGCAGTAGGAGCAGCACCAGGATTATATTGGGACAGAGAAGTTGAATTGATGGTACAAACAAAAGGTGATTTAAAGGGTGAAGAAACAGTGCTAACAAATGGCCGAGAGAAATTACATGACGGAGAAGGACAAGGGATTGAAGTGTGCAAGGATGGGACATAAAAAGATTGAGGGGGAAAGAGAGTGGCGTTGATGTTTGATTGGGGAGAGCAGAATATGAAATTGGAGCTGTAGAAAGGGGACCGGCGATTGGTAAAGAAGGCAAAAGTGGTGATGATGTCTGCTAGCTACCGACAGAACTCGACATATTTTGACAAAAGGATCGCAGGAAAAGGGAAATAGGAGATAGAATAGACCCTTAGCAACCAATGACTATCTAATTCCATGTGTAAAGTAATTTTTTTGCACATTAATCTCTTCTCATGAGCTTTGAATATATAATGATCATACAAAGTTTAAGTCGTTAGAGACAACAAGTACTATAAAGACTCTTGTTGACTAGAAAGTATAATTGTACAGTGACTCTATTTATGTTCTAATAGAGGGTAAGGGTAGGGTGGAGTAAAAATTAAAAATTCAAAAATTTTAAAATATTTTTCAAAAAAAACTTATAATTTTTTTCGGTGGGGGTGGGGTGGGGGGGGGG
>NC_028637.1:71025491-71104544 GCF_001406875.1 Solanum pennellii | reverse complement strand
TGGAGGTCGAAGGAGTATGAGGTATAGGCCGGGTGGAGTTATAAAATAGATTTTTGTTATTTATTTTTTAAAGAAGAACAATTTTTTTAAAAAAAAATGGGTGGGGGGTCGGCTGGTAGGAAGGTCGGTGTAGGGTGTAACATCTCCTAAATTGAACTAACTAGGAAGTAGTTAATTTTGGAAATAATGAAAATATGTAATTTTGTTTGAGTTAAGTTAAGGAATGAGTTTTGGTCAACTTAAAAAGAATATAGGTTGAAGCTCATGATGATTTTGGTGTGTTTCATGATGTTGTAGAATGATCGTTGAATTATCTTTCCAACGCCGCTGAGTTTGCACGATTCTGAGATCGTGTGAATGAGATATGCCTATTAGAAGTTTGGCTGTTCAAATAAAGAAAGTATAAAACCGGATTTTGGAAGGGTAATTTGATATTTTCCTTACCCTATTATTTAAATTTCATTTTTGGTAATTATCTAATGGTCTAAACTGAAATTGGTTAGTCTACGCTTTAGAAATTAGAGTTGGGGGTTTTGGAGAAAAAACACAAGAGGAGAAAAGAGAATAAAAACGCCAAGATAATTGTTTGTAAGGATTTAATTTGGGATTTCTTCAAGGGGTGATCCCTACAAGGTATGTGAGATAACATAGAGTTGGGTTCATTCACCCTCGCGGCAATAATGATTCAATTCGATGAAGTTATATAGTTTTGAAAGTATATCCTTTGAGTTCTTGATGAAATTCGTTTGCATTCATATCTTTATGTTTTTGAAGTTTTTGAGTTTGATTAATGTTTTATGTAATTTCGAGTTAAGTCTAGTATATATTAAGGATATAATTGATTCTAAGTGTTTGGGGAAAGAACTGAGTTGATTGGTAGGGTTTAGAGTTGAAAAACAAATAAGATATGTCGAGGAGCACCTTCAGAGAGTCCTGGCGCGTCTCCCCTTCCAGAGCCCCAATAAGGGGTCTCTGGATGTTGGGCTCTAGGGCGCCGCTCCAGCCAATGCTCCCTAACCTGGTCTCTGAATTTCAAGGGCTGGCGCCCCATGCCTCTCAGAGCGTCATGGATGCTAGTTCTTCCCATTTCTTCCCCAACTATCTGTACTAGTTCCTTAGAAATATACCTATGTTTTCTAGTTGATTCCAACACTCTAAGGTATGTCTAAACATCATAACATCACCATAAACATGAAATCATAAACCTTTAATCCATAATTCAATTCAAGAAAAGTTTAGAGTCAAGTCTATAAGTTAAAAATCAAGTCAAAGGAAGTTCTTAACGTATCCAAAAATCTTTCTCAAACATTTTAACTTTGTTTTAAGAATTAAATTTCAATTTAAGTAAAGAGTAAATATGGAAGTTCATTTCTTAAAAGAAGTGTATTGGGACTTTGTATTCTCAAAGAGTTTAAGATGTTTTCACATTTTAGAAAGAAAAGGGAACACCTATTTCCAAGAGAGCTTTTTAGCTAAGTTTTGAGTAATTATATCAAACCAAAGAAAGAAGTTGTTTTAAAAACATATGAGCTAAGTATATTTTAGCAGTAATATTGAACACCGACATGGGGATGAGAGTTCATATTAACTCAAGTCTCCATAAAACATGTAGACCTCATGGTTGTAAAGGATCATACTTTCTAGATGACTCCTTAAGTGCTTTTTAACATAGATTAGTGAATCCACTTATTTAAGGCGTCTTATATGATGGCAAAGTATAAGACAATTCTGACGACGTGGCAAAATGTTGTATCACCACTTAGGATCATAGTGGTAGTTCTCGGTAAGAGAAACTCTCGTAGAAATTATATTACTTTATTGTATGAGTAAAGTTGAGTTTGTTATCACATTTTCTTTAACAAGCAAAGTTTCTTTCTACTGTATTAAAAGCTTTCTATATATTGTATCTGTTTTAGAGCTTCATATTGAGTAGAGTTATCCATGAGTTGAGTAAAGACAGGGTAACTGTTTCTTTCAGATTCTTTTCAAGCCTGTGTTGTGTTTAGCATTCCAACTTACCTATTCGTACATTCAGTATACTGATGTCAGATTGCCTGCATCGTCTTATGTTGTAGATACAGATAACCAAGATCAACATCCAGCACCTCGTTGATCAGATTGAGCACTGAGAGTTAGTTGGCAAGCCTACTTGCTTTCCGGAGGGCTCCTTTTACATAATTTCTAGTTTTCAATTGGTAGCATGATTGGGGATCTTGTCCTGACATCCTTCTTCGTTTTAGACGCTTCATAGATAGATAATTATAGTCTTTTAGTTTTATTCATTTCGATTGTACACGTTTAAGACTTGAGTTGCCATTTTGTCTTAGTTATTATCTCTTAAGTTATTGCATGAGTTAGGTTTGTTATGTCTATGTCTTTCGCTGAGTAAATAAGTCAGGTCAAGGGTTCGCTTGGGGCTAAGTAGTTAATCTTCTCATGGAATCCAATTCAATTGTCTTCTTATGGAACCCAAAGCCAAACTTTTGGTGCACCGGAACACGGTACCCGATCCAAAGTTAGCTTGTCAGAACGTGGCAATCTAATCCTCATTTTCTACCAGAACGTGGAAACTGATCCTCATTAGTTTGCTGGAATGTGGCAATCTAATCCCATTTTTATGGCAGAATATGTCAACCGATCTTAGTTAGCTTGCCGGAACGTGGCAATTCAATCCCCAAACACACACCACAATCACAATCACTAGTATATCTTCAATAATCGTACAATCAAGAAGCGATCATGACATAGGTCATGATAGTTATTCGTTCATACTCTTTTACAATTAGTGCAATCAATAATGCATCATTTGCATATATACCTACATTTGAAGCAAGAACATACATATATTACACAATCATGAAATCGCAATCACCACATAACTCAAATCTAAAATTGAATCCTCTAAGGCACTTGAATCTTCTTTTTTTCAATTCTTTCCGCTTTTTCATGGTCTACAAACAATTAATATACACAAGGATCAACAATCAAAGGCCCAATTATCCGAGTTATAACAAATCCAATAACCCTAAACCAACTTAAGATCCTAATACCCAATTTAGATCTTTCTCCATCGTAGTTCTAAAATCAAAACCCTTCCCCATTGATACTAACCAAAGAAAATTTGTTCTACGGATCATAAAACGGATTAGGAGAGTTAAATATTAACTTTAGCCTCAAGAATGATGAAAAATTGTCAAGAACTCATCTGGGTCGCCTCCGTAGCTCTACAAATCGAAAAGCATCAAATAAGTTTGTTTAGGGGCTTGTTAACGACTTAAAGTCACATATGGCCCACCACTGGACCCATTCTGCTAAAGCGACCCCGCTCCGGCGCCCAAAACCTCTCCCTGGCCTTAACGGAGACAAAAAGTACACGTTGATGCTAAGATCATTTTTCGGGAATTCTACTCGCCCAAATTCAATTCCGTAAAGTGGTACGAGTTTCATATCGTTTTGGCTATCCATTCATGTAATCAAATTCCTAATTAGATCTCTAATTCCTTACTATATTTCCCTATATCTCACTGACTCTTAGTTTTTCCAAATCTGGACTAGGCTAGGAATACCAAGTTACTACGAAAAGGTTTTTGGCCCCAGTTCTTTTCCTGTTGGCTTTTCAATAACGACGGACCCAGTCGTTACAATAGATATTTCCGTTATGTGACAGAGAAATATTAAATATATCTAATAAATCATTTCATGATAGGTAATACATGGAACATTGTAAATAATTTTTGTAATTGATTTAGATTTAGATTTGACGGGGCTGAATATAATTAGGAGTGAATGTTTTGATATGTTAATAATCATTGTTTTATTGTCTCAGTTAATAATTAATAAGTTATTATCAAATCAAAGTGAAGTTATTAGACGTCTAATTATGACATTATTTCATTAAAATATTATTATTTAATTATTTAAATTAAATTTTAATTTAGTGGAGGGGCAAAACGATAATCCAACTTTGAAGATTAGAGTTTTCCACTTTTAATTATATATGATATGATGACGATGCTAGCCTTTTATTCCTACATAATTACTATTTCGTAGTATAAATTAATTATCCCAATATAAGAACTTATTACTAAGTATATTAAGAGATTCATGAATCGGAAAAAATACAATCCTTAAACAAAATTCACGATAACTTGATCTAAAAGGAATGAATTATATAGCGATAAATAAAAAGTGCATTGTCATTGTTTTTGTAAACAATATTTATTTATATTATCAAAGAGTATCCATACTACCTATATTTAAAGAGTTGAAAAAAAATGTAAAAAGCATACCTTATAAATGAAAGAGAGGCAAATATGAAAAAATAAGTTTCATAGTATAAGAACTCTGACATCTTACCATAAAATAAAGATAAAATAGAGATGGAAAAAGAGAAAAGAAATCGTAATATTAAAATAACAACTATCTGGAGATTCAAAATGCAAGAAAGAATGTGATCATGATAATCATGAACTTTCCAATAGGCATAAATACATATATTGAATCCTAAATTTGGCTTCAAATTTTAACTTTGACATCCAACTTCATAGTGCACAAATAGACACTTTAACTATCCTACCTTTCAATAAATAAACACACGAGTCCAACCAGGCAAAACGCGTGAAATACACATATTCTGCGCGCGTGAGGAGTAATTTTCGAGGCCCAAAACAGTAAAAAAATGCTGAAATGACAGTTCTACCCCCCCTCCCCCGATTCGGGCCAATCTCCGGTAACCCAAAATCCTATTCATTTTTCCCAGCCGTTCTCCTTCTTCATCCACATCCGAGCACTACTCATGAAGTGAACAAGCTTCGAGCTCGCTAAACCCACCAAATACTCGATCCTAAACCGATCAGATCCATTGTATTCGACAAGAATCATCACGAAATGACATTGCAGCAACCAGCAGCTCGAACCAGCCACAAAAACAGCAACCCAATGACCCCCAAAATCCCATGAAAATAGACCTAACAACCACAAAAAACCTAAATCAAGAAGCCAACCATCAACAAACCTTTAAGCTCCGTCCTCCAAGCTCTAAAAACCATTAGGAGGAATTATTTTTTTATTCTTGTATATAAATTAAAATTAAAATTAATTTTTATTCTTCTATATAAACTAAAATTAATTTTGATTTTTTTAGTTCTAAAATTGACGTGTAAAATATTTAACTAGTTGACAGTCATTGAGTGACTCATTAATACACGTTGGAGCGATTGCCTTTCACGCTCTTGACTGTAAAAATCGCGTGTTTATTTACTGAAAGGTAGGATAGTTAAAGTGCCTATTTATGCACTGAAAATTGGAGGTCAAAGTTAAAATTTAAAGTCAAGTTTAGGGTCCAATATATGTATTATGTCTTTCCAATATCCTTATACAACAATTCTGCTTGACATCAAACTTAAATCATCACTATTGAAAAAAGAAATATAGATATCAAAAAATATGTTCATCACATTTTTGGTACACAAAACAATAGTTTATTTGTAGAAATAAACTAATCATAAAAATTAAATACATACTATGAAAATATTTTCTAGTACCCATATGACGGAAAAAGTAATTTCTTCAAATAGCCTCTGACCTTTGTCTCTAGTACCCATATTTTCTAGCAATTTCATATCGAAACTGAATATACATTTGTAAATACATAAAACTCTATGAAAAGTCAGGGAAAATATAACTTCTTAATAGAGAAATTTTAAGAACAAAGCTCGAAGAATGAAAAAAACATCAATAGAGGGAATGAAAAAGAAGTTCAAACTCAAAATAAGACTCACCATTTTGGCTGACAAAGGGATGAAAGATCAATTGTAATCTCTCAACTTTTTTTATAAGATGTAGCCCATATTACATGGACTTTTGGACTTCTACTTATTTGAAATAAAAAGAATTGGTGAAAAAAGAGAACTAAAAATAGAAAAAATCATGACTTTTATACCTTTAATTTTATAAGGGCATTTTGGTATTTCAACTTTTCATTTGTGGTTTTTTATTTTTCCTTATAAATAAAAAAAAATAGTAAGAAACGACCTGTCCTATTGGGAGAAACTAATGCGAACACTTCTACCTTGGCAACTTCAGTTGTTTCAATGAATGCCATGGGAAACTATTTTCCTACGCCTAATTTCGCTCACCACTTGCCTGTAAATCTCACGTCAACAAAATTTGTACTTAGGAAGATACAATTTCATCCAATATTTTGTGGTTGTAGTCTTAACCATTATATTGATGGTAGCGAACTAGTCGCGCGTTTCGGATGGTGATCAACCAAATCCTGCATATAAGGTTTGACTGCGTCAATATCAACTCGTCTTGAGTTGGATAGTTGCTTCACATTCATAGAGCATTCTCCCTCAATTGGTCAGAGCAGAAACAGCTCGTGCGGTGTGGGAAAAATTTGTGGCAGCGTATGCCACTGGGCCTAAACGAGTGATTCGAGAACTTAAAGCGCAATTACATAACTTGCGTTGTGATAACACTACTATTGAATGTTATGTGCAAGGCGAAAAAGTGATTGCTGATAAGTTAGCAGCCTTGCAGCACCTAGTAACTAATGATGACTTAGTGGAGTTTGTCCTTGCTGTATTAGGCCCTGCCTATCGCCCCTTCGTGAGGTCGCTTGAATCACGTCATGAGGATGTCACCTTTGATGCACTTTATGGTATGTTGTTGAATGAAGAAAAAAAACTTAAAACGTGTAGAAGCTAGAATTGTTATTGCCCCAACAAAAAAATAGACATAAAATTCGATCTCTACACAGCGTGGATGCGGGGGGGGGGGGGTACTAGTCGAGGTGGTGGGCGCATTTCTTCCCATGGTGGTTCACCACAATCTCAAAGTCGACATTATGCCCCCACAACTCATTCAGGAACTTACTCTAGAAATCCATCACTTTTCTCTGATTTTTCTAGAAAATTTTGCCATAATTGTGAAGGAAAGGGTCACATTACGTGTTTGTCGGTCACCTAAGACTACAAATATATCGGGTATTTGGATGTCACTATTAAAATCTAGCAAGTAATTTTTCCCCAGCGGCAAAAAATTTGTTGATGGATAGTGGCACCACACATCATCTGATATCTTATCTTGACAACCTTGCAATTCACTCTAAATATCATGGTCTCGAAGAAGTTACCCGAGGTAATGGTTCCAAATTACCAATCTCGCATATTGGTAAAGAATTTCTTTTTATTTTCAACAACTCGTATGTTCTTGATAGTCTTGTTCGTGTTCCCTATGCTACCCAAGATGTACTATCTATCAGTTTTTTACTAATTCTAACCTAGTGTCCATTAAAATTTTTTTCCTAACTATTTTTCGATTAAGGACTTGCAAATGAGGGACACTCTTCACAAAGGAACGAATGGTGGATGTTTATATTCCCTTTAGATATTGATGTCAATTTCATCACCAGCTTCATATGCAACTTAACTTGGTGTTTGGCATGCGCAATTGGCTCACACATCCTATCCTACCGTTCGTCGGGATTTGCCATCTAATACTTTTATTTCATCGAGTTGTTGGTCTTCTAGTTTGTGTCCAACTTTTGCTATTGCAAAAAAGTCATAAAATTCCATTTGTTGAGTCTAGTTTTCAAGGGACAAGCCCTTTAGATTTAATTTGTTCGGATGTTTGGGGCCCATCACCTGTTATTTAGAATGATGGATATAAATATGTTTTGATTTTATTTGATCACTATAGCAAATATACTTGGATCTATTTTCTTAAATTAAAGTATGAGGTTCTTTCTATTTTTATTCATTTTCAAAAAAATTGTGGAAAAATACTTTAGTCGTCCAATTAAGATCTTTCAAGCAGAATGGAGAGGAGAGTCAGGCATTTAACTCATCAGTTATTTCAATTCTCCTCCAATGGTGACAAAATATTTCGTTTAGTGTGTGTTGATGACCTTCTTGTTTTGGGCTCTAGTTCGTCTTTTGTAGGAGCTGTTATTACTTGCCTATAGTCAAAGTTTGTTGTGCGGGACCTTGGTCGCCTCTCTTATTTTTTGGGGATTGAAGCATCATGGAAACCTACTGGTTTGAATCTTTGTCAACATCTTATGGTACTGATTTGTTGCGGAAAGCACAAATGGATGGCTGCAATCATATTTCAACACCTGTTGCATCTTCCTCTAAACTCTCAAGTTTTGAAGGATCTGTTTTTCATGAAGAATTCTTGTATCGCAGCACTGTAGGATCCCTATAATATTTAACATTCAGTCGCCCTGATATAGAATTTGCGGTAAAGTATCTCAAACCTGGACTAGATTCTGCGCATAAAATTCAACAGGAGAAAATCCTAAATCTGAGTGCAATAGTTGTCGTGATTTTGTTCATCCGTAGATTCATAAGGAAATTATTTGATGCAATGGTGTACATATTCCAAGATTCTCTTCTATATTATTTCTTGCATGAGGTCTATATTGTTATAGTTCATAAAACGATTCTTTTCTTGTTTCTTGTTTATTAGATATTCATAATTCAGTCTGAGTGCACTTGTGTTTCACTGCTACGAATATCTTCCCTAATTTCAAACCCATCCATGTTGTGAATGTCACAATCAATAAAGCCTTGCTGAAGAAATGGAAACAATTGTAACAATTTTATTTCTTCAATATAATTTTAAATGACATGCTACATCCTCTACAACCTCATTGATCATTTCTGGATATATATTGTTGTTGTACTTTACCCACACGAAATATGTGTCACATGTTTGACTTGCTATAGAAGGTATTTATACATTTTGTTAAGGCTGACATATCCTCAAGGGGACAAGTCAACATGGACTACTACTGTACCGGTGAAAAATATTTGTTGTAGTGGGCTTGAATATCCTTAAAGAGAAAGATATATTCGTGTCTCAACCAGAAGAGATTTTTATTTCTTCACTTTATTTTCAATTGTAATCTTATAATTCTATTATCTTCTAATTTTCACTAACAATTTTAATGAGATTCATAATGTCTACAATTGAAAAAACTGCGAATGTCAATATGGAAGACCTTAACAAAGCCATTTCGGTTCAATGCTAATCATTTCAAGAGATGGATGGGTAAACTATTTTTACACTTAAGTCTTCTCAATGTTTCTTATATGTTAACGGATAAGAATCCTAATAAAGTATACATTACCTTTATGAATGATGATGAAACTATTTCTCATATAGAGAAAGAGGAAAAGTACAATGTTAATTCCTATAGGTGTTGGTATCATATTCTTAATTGTCTATGTGATGATTTTTATGATTATTATCATAGAATTTACTCTAGTGCAAAAAACATTTTGAAATATGTTATTCTTACAATAACCTGTATCTATAAGGTTAATAAACAGAATCAGAAATAAGATGAAGCAGGAAAAATATAAAATACAAGAATTAATCCGAGTCCACAGAAACTATTGTGTGTCCTTAAGAAATTTAATCCCCTCACTGTACCCAAGGTTATGGATTAATTTCTCCCAAGATAAAACGGATTAAACCTGTTAAAGAAATAGCGGTACCTCAAACTTCTTTAACTTCAACAAACTTAAGAACAGCAACAAGTCACACAGACTCAGTCGATCGACACTTTGATTTTATTTGAGAGAAAAATAAATGCAGAGAAGGAAAAAATTTTCAGTGTTTTGAAAACTCAAAAATTGACTTCCTTTTATAGCCATTTTTCAGCAAGGAACATGTCTGTTCAGTGAAATCTGTTCAGACCAATTTTATCCAGAAAGTTGTGTCTTTTGGAAAAAATAACAACTTTTCGGAAAATTGTCTGTTAGGAAAATAACGACTTTTTGGAAAGTAACGACTTTTCGGAAAGAGTAACAACTTTTCGGAATGTTACCCTTACCTGCAAATTTATAAGAGATAATTTTAACAGGATTTATTTGATTTAACAAAAACTGATTAAATAAATTTTGTCCAAAAAATTTGTCAATCAATCACATCATTTGCCAAATCCAAATCCAAATCCAAATCCGAATCCGAAGCCGAAGCCGAGCGAGCGACGACGACGGCGCGAGAGGGCATCTTCTTCTTAGCTCTTTAAGAAGTAATGGAAGTGTTTCCTTCTATAAGGACAACAATTTCCCTTTCTTTTGCCGATATGGGAGAAATGACTTTTCATTTGCACTTTGCAAATGACTTTTCATTTTCCCTCCAAAGTAGTTCCCTCACTTTTCATATTCTCTCTTTTCTTTTCCCATTCACACTTGCTAAATCCCAACAATCCCCCACATGAATGGGGAAGGCTATTGTTAAAACATATGCATGAAAAACTTGTGTGTCTTGTAGGTAAAGGTTATAAGTAGCCTTTAAACTTTCCATAGTGAACATATATCGGATATACTCGGTCAATCGGTAGATTTGATATCTTTGAACCGTCGAGCTTTGGTGTATACCTAGACAACATATGTCACACAATCAACCCTTGAACTGTTCTTAGTTCTCATTGTTTTGTTCGTTTCAGCCATGAACACATCTTGGATAGTAAGTGCTTAAAGAACTGGCCTTACCGGATTCTCCTTGAAGCGGCTTACACTTCACACTTACATAGGTGATTTCTAAATGTGTTATCCCATAGATACACCATTTGATATTCCCTGTATCAAACTTAGAAACCATTAAAAAGTCCTTATGTCTTTATCCTGGTTACTAAACATTGTCTCATCATGAGAATGGACCATATAATAATAATTTTTTTTTTCCTTTGACAATGTTGAACCGTCATCAATGACTTTGTTTTATCTCCTTGAACCTAGATCTTGGGATCTCCAGTCTTCTAGGTAGAGTTACCGCCACGATGACTTGTTCTCGGCCATAGTCCCATTCCCGTCGATGATTTCTCAACTCCCTCTCTATTTAGGCCTTTTGTAAGTGGATCCGACACATTATCTTTTGACTTCACATAGTCAATTGTGATAATTCCACTAGAGAGTAGTTGTCTCACAGAGTTATGTCTTCGTCTTATGTGACGAGACTTGCCGTTATACATAATGCTTCCAGCCCTTCCTATTGCAGCTTGACTATCACAATGTATGCATATAGGGGCCATTGCTTTGGGCCAAAATGGAATATCTTCTAAGAAATTCCGGAGCCATTCAGCTTCTTCACCTGCCTTGTCTAAAGCAATGAATTCAGACTCCATTGTAGAGCGAGCTATACATGTTTGTTTGGATGATTTCCAAGATATTGCTCCTCCACCAATATTAAAAACGTATCCACTTGTGGATTTTGTTTCAGTTGACCCATTAATCCAATTTGCATCACTATATCCTTCAAGACCGACTGGATATATGTTGTAATGTAAAGCATAGTTTTGAGTGTCATCTAAGTATCCCAAAACTCTCTTCATTGCCAACCAATGATTACGATTAGGATTACTTGTGTATCAACTCAGTTTACTGATAGCGCAAGCTATGTCTGGTCGTGTACAATTCATGACATACATTAAGCTTCCCAATACGCTAGTATAGTCCAATTGAGACAGACTTTCGCCTTTATTCTTTGGAAGATGAAGATTTACATCAATTGGAGTCTTTGCCCTTTTAAAATTCAAAAATTTGAATTTTTCAAGTATCTTTTGAATATAATGAGTTTGAGACCATGCTAGACCGTTAGGAGTTTTAAGAATTTTAATTCCAATATCACATCAGCAACTCCTAAATCTTTCATATCAAACTTACTAGCAAGCATACGCTTTGTAGCTTTTATATTAGCAATGTCTTTGCTCATTATAAGCATATCATCTACATATAGGCATAAAATAACTTCCTGATTTGGAGTATGTTTAATGTAAACACATTTATCACATTCATTTTATCTTAAATCCATTTGACAACATGGTTTGATCAAACTTTGCATGCCATTGTTTTGGTGCTTGTTTTAGCCCATAAAGTGACTTAATAAGTTTGCACACTTTCTTTTCTTTACCAGGAACAACAAAACCCTCAGGCTGTTCTATGTAAATTTCCTCTTCAAGCTCTCCATTTAAGAAGGCTGTTTTCACATCCATTTGATGAATTTCAAGACCGTATACTACAGCTAGTGCAATTAAAATCCGAATTGATGTAATCCTAGTCACTGGCGAGTATGTATCAAAATAATCAAGACCTTCTTTTTGTCTAAAACCTTTGACAAGAAGTCTTGCTTTATATTTGTCAATAGTTCCATCGTCTTTCATCTTCCTTTTAAAGATCCATTTTGAACCCAAGGGTTTGTTCCCTGGAGGAAGATCAACCAACTCCCAAGTATGATTGCTTAAGATTGATTCAATTTCACTATTAACAGCCTCCTTCCAAGAGGTTGAGTCGCTAGACAACATTGCTTCCTTGAATGTTTGAGGCTCACTTTCAAGAAGAAATGTTAGAAAATCTGATCCAAATGAAGTAGATGTCTTTTGACGTTTATTGCGTCTTGGACTTTCTTCATTTTGTTCATTCTCTTTTGGTTCTTCTCTGGGTTGTTTCGATCCCCCACTAGATGACTCAAGTCTAGTTTTATAGGGATAGATATGTTCAAAAAAATTCAGCACTATCTGATTCCATTACCGTATTATCATGAATATCNTTATGAATATCCAGATGTTCGGACTTATGAACCAAAAATCGGCATGCCTTACTGTTTGTGGCATATCCAATGAATACACAATCCACAGTCTTAGGTCCTATTTTTTGTTTTCGCAAGGTTTTGTTATTAACGTGTCCCAAACGTTCATGCCATAAACATTTAGACTCAATCAAGTAAGAAGAAGCAAAATCTTTATTTATATGAACTGCAATTACATTGAGTTTGAAAAGGCCATCACTAAGGTAGCCTTTTCCTACATACATATCATTTTTGCTTACTACTACTTTATCAGAAACAAATACACATTTAAATCCATTCTTGGTCAGAACTGGAATTGAAACTAAATTCTTTCTCAATTCTGGAACATATCAGACCCTATTCAAAGTCACCACCTTGCCTGATGTCATCTTTAATAGGACTTTGCCAGTTCCTTCCACCTTTGCAACAGCGGAGTTTGCCATAAACAATCTTTCATCTGTAAGTGCTGGAGTATATGATGAAAATAATTCTTTGTTGGCACAAACATGGCATGAGGCACCAGAATCTATCCACCATTCTCTTGGATTTCCAACCAAGTTACATTCTGAAAGCATTGCACAGAGATCGTCCATTTCTCCTTTGGATTCAGCTAAGTTTGCTTGATCCTTCTTTTTTTTGTCCTTCTTAGGACCCCGGCATTCATTATCCCTATGACCATGTTTACCACAATTAAAGCAATTTCCAATGAATTTCTTCTTAGGAGGATTGCTTTTTGGATCAGATGCTTTCTTTCTTTTCTTTAATTTTGTGGGATCTTCTTCAACAAAATTTACTCCAGATATTGCTGAATTACCACGTGACCTCTTTTCTGCAGCCTTATTATCCTCTTCGATTCTCAACCTTATTATGAGATCTTCAACAGTCATCTCCTTGCGTTTGTGTTTCAAGTAGTTTTTAAAGTCCTTCCACAATGGAGGTAACTTTTCAATAATTGCAGCCACTTGAAAAGCATCATTCACAATCAATCCTACATTAAAGGTTATGTGAGTATTAAGGGAAAACTTAATATTTCTAACATAGGCATTAAATAAATTTATACCTTCAGCAAGGAGATCATGGATTATGACCTGCAATTCTTGAACTTGGGTGACGACGGTCTTACTGTCTATCATCTTATAGTCCAGAAATTTTGCCACAATGAATTTCTTCATTCCGGCATCTTCTGTTTTGTACTTCTTTTCTAAAGCATCCCAGAGTTCTTTTGAGGTTTTGGCATTGCTGTACACATTGTACAGATCATCTTGCAGACCACTCAAAATATAATTTTTACACAAAAAATCTGAGTGTGTCCATGCTTCTGTTACCAAGAATCGTTCATCAGCCGGAGTTTCATCTGACATAACAGGAACATTCTCATTGATGAACTTCTGCAGACTCAACGTAGTGAGATAGAAGAACATCTTTTGCTGCCATCTCTTAAAGTCGACTCCAGAAAACTTTGCAGGTTTCTCAGCCGGTGCTAAGGCAGCATTTGAACGATTATGTGCAACCGTTGTTGTTGCAGCACTTACTGTTCCAGCATTTGTTTGACTTGAATTAGTCATTTTTTTTTTTCACAAATGGCAGATAAATTAAGTATTTAAAATACTAACAGTAAAGAACAAATCTTTACACAAACTGTTTCTGATTTAACGATAAAGTTTTTATGTTCTTTTAATCGTTAATCGAATGAATTTTAAAAATTCAAGCAGAGTAGAAAACCATAAAGGTTTTAATCTCCAGAAACCTCAAATACAGAAACTGTTAAATTTCTTAAGATTGTTATTCTTACAATAACCTGTATTTATAAGGTTAATAAACAGAAACAGAAATAAGATGAAGCAGAAAAAATATAAAATACAAGAATTAATCCGAGTCCACAGAAACTACTGTGTGTCCTTAAGAAATTTAATCCCCTCACTGTACCCAAGGTTATGGATTAATTTCTCCCAAGATAAAACGGATTAAACCTGTTAAAGAAATAGCGGTACCTCAAACTTCTTTAACTTCAACGAACTTAAGAACAGCAACAAGTCACACAGACTCAGTCGATCGACACTTTGATTTTATTTGAGAGAAAAATAAATGCAGAGAAAGAAAAATTTTCAGTGTTTAAAAAATCAAAAATTGACTTCCTTTTATAGCCATTTTCAGCAAGAAATGTGTCTGTTCAGAGAAATCTGTTCAGACCCGTTTATTCCAGAAAGTTGTGTCTTTTGGAAAAAATAACAACTTTTCGAAAAAATGTGTCTGTTAGGAAAATAACTACTTTTTGGAAAGTAACGACTTTTCGGAAAAGTAACGACTTTTCGGAATGTTACCGTTACCCGCAAATTTATAAGAGATAATATTAACAGGATTTATTTGATTTAACAAAAACTGATTAAATAAATTTTGTCCAAAAAATTTATCAATCAATCACATCATTTGCCAAATCAGAATCCGAAGCCGAGCGAGCGACGACGACAACGGCGCGAGGGGGCATCTTCTTATTAGCTCTTTAAGAAGTAATGGAAGTGTTTCCTTCAATAAGGACAACAATTTCCCTTTCTTTTGCCGATATGGGAGAAATGACTTTTCATTTGCACTTAACAAATGACTTTTCATTTTCCCTCCAAAGTAGTTCCCTCACTTTTCATATTCTCTCTTTCCTTTTCCCATTCCCACTTGCTAAATTCCAACAAAATCATTGTAGAGTAAGTATGATACCGAGGAGGCTGGAGCGAAAAAATATGTTGCTAGTAGATTGTTTCATTTCCAAATGGTGGACGACAAATCAGTGGTAGATTAAGCTCAAGACTTTATAATGGTTGTTGGAGAGTTCAGGTCCAAGGAGGTCAAATTGGAGATAACCTTATTGTTTGTGGAATAGTAGATAAACTTCTACCTTTTTAAAAGGAATTTTATAAAATTATGTGCCACAAGCAAAAGGAATACTCTTGAGACATTGATAATAAAAATCGGTATGGAATAAGAGGCAAGAGGTCAACATGCATTTTTACAAACAGAAGAGAGTAACATCACAATGAAGGTAAATTTATCTACTTCAAATAATGCTAGTTCTTGATCTGACAGAAATATTTCTTTGAAACCTAAGAAGAAAAAATTAAGAAAAATAATTGTAGAGTTCCCAAAAAAAATAATGGTGAAAATAACCAAGCAAAAAATCAACAAATTCAAGATAAGGGACCATGCTTTGTTTGTGGCGGGAGTGGGCATATTGCTCGATTTTGTAGATTTTAGAAACGTGGTCCTAAGACTCAAGCAAACATTATGGAAGAAAATTGTTTGGCAGTCAATACAGACATAACTATATGGTTGAGAGTGTTGATCGATGATGTGCTAATTCTGCTGCAAACCGTCATGTTTGTTATGAAAAAAATTGGTTTAAAAATATGTTAATTTTGCGGAGCCCAAAACCATCAAGCTTGGTTATTCTCACACAACTCAAGTGCTAGGAATGGTAGATGTCGAATTGTATTTTACTTTTTGAAGGGTATTAACTTTGAAAGATTTGAATTATACTCTTTCCATATGAAAAAAATCTTATTTCTAGTTTTCTTCTTGATAAAGCAGACTTTCTAACATATAATGGAATCTCATCAATATGTAATTGTAAAGAAGAGTACTATTGTGGGTAAGTGGTATGCTTGTTAATATACTGTGAGTTTAGAATATTTTTAAAATATATCACGTAAGAGTTGTGTGTATCTAGGGACATTTTGTTTTGGTATTAATGTATTTTTATCTTTTTGCAGGAAATAAGTTCTGACGTGGGAGTTAGGAGACAACTGAAGAAATGTTGCAGAAAAATCCACCTACAGATAGTAGGTCCATTCCCGTCTGTAGGTAAAAGGCGTAGATTGATGGACAAGGCTTGAAGAGAAAATCTAGGAATTCTTGACTAAGTGGGGAACCACAACCATGATAGACGAACTCTAGTTCGGCCTATGGACCACACTATAGGTCTGTCAAATGATTCATTGAAGGTGTTCCAGTACCTTATTTTAAGAAACTAAGCAGGGGACAACGGAGGAAGATAAAAAAAACCGTGAATTGAGTCACTGTCTGTGCTTGTGAAGTCGTCATTGGTGACTGAAATATGGAGATTCAAGTTTCTAAAAATTTTCCTATGTCCCAAACCACGAAAGGGACCTACGGAACGTAGGTCAATCAACGGTCCATAGGTCACTATCGTCAATAAAAACCGCGTTTAGAAACTTTATTTCCTTACTTCATTTCATTTTTAATTAGGACTTGTTTCTCTCTCTCTCTCTCTCTCTCTCTATATATATATATATATATATATATGGCATGTAAACCTCATTTTTGGGGGTCAGACATTATTATTTTTGTTCTAGTTTTTGGTTCGGCAGATTAACTTGAAACCTTAGCGATTCTTGAGTTCCTAAGTTCGTTTTGAAGATTGTTATTTTAAATTTCAATTGGAGATGATAGGTTTCTTCTATTTGTTACGTAAGTTCATGATTTGTTCATCTAACAATACAAATTGTGTTCTTGCTTATGGGTAACGAAATATCCACAACTAGGGTTGCGGTAACCATGAACGATTAACAAATTATGAATAGTAAGTAAGTAATTCTTGAATAGTGTTATTTTATGCATCGATAATTCATTCGTTTAGAAGTCTTTTTAGCGGTTACAAACGGTAGAACTCGCCTTGTTGCTAATTTCGGATCAAGGAGGTAGTTAATGAGAAAAAATTATCAACATAGATTTAGTGTGATACTCTTTAATAGTCTAATTTTAATTGGTGCGAGGGTTAAAACAAAGCCATAAATTGTTGTGATTTCTAATATGAGGTAAATGTAAGGGTTCGTAAATTATACACATGTAGCCGGACCAAGGTGCAAAGTGAAATTCTCTAGTTGCCAGACCAAGTAATTAGAGATACATAACTTATAACTTTTCATGTATGAGCTTATTGGGAACACGTACACCGTATTTACTTTTTCTCATTGATAACAAAGAAAGATTGAATTTTCTCATTTGTTATCTACACAATAATTAGTTATTTTTTACAGAAAAAAAACCTCTTTTATTTACTTATTTTTGGAAGTAGTTGACTAAACAAAAATAATTGGTAGTAAAGTTTTATTCTAGACAATATTCCTCGTGGGATCGACTCCAACGTACAAGTTGGGTGCTTTACTTGAAATGATCTCTTATACTTCTATACAAAGGTGTAATTTGAGTGAATCAAATTTTGACGTCACTGCACGGGATTGAGGTGTAATTCGAGATTGAGGCCTACCACTACTTTATACTTTCCATATATGATCTTTCAGTAGTGCTGGGATTCTGTAGTGCCTATATGGTATTGTGACAAATTGGTTAAGGCGATTAGAAGCCTTAACATTGGTCTTATTCGAGATGTGGCCAATGTAGAGGCCCAACGATGTGCTCCACAGATTGAGGTTCCACTACTGGGAGCATACTTAGTTGCTGATGTGGTGCAGATGCAGGGGAGAACCCTGCCCCTCCAGCCCACACTGGCGATGCCCCGACCTCCCTAACTCAGGCCACTAGTCGAGCCCCTAGCTCATCCAGAGCCACCCCATCTTCAGGAGTTGTTGTTGTGCCCTTGGATCAGATTAAGGAATTGGAGGCTCAAATGTCCACACTGCTCCAACATGTAAATCCATAGATGCAGCAGTCTATTTCAGGGTTCGAGGCTAAGATAGAGACCACGATTTAACGGAAGATCCAGACTGTTCATAAGAATCTGGATTCTTTCGAGTAGAGAGTCCTCATGCGACCACGCTTTGCAACAGATCTATCCTCGTTCCGAAACGAGTTAGACAGTCTTCGGGCTGACCTTGATGCCATCCTTTCCCCTCCCACTAATGTGCCAGATTCTGCACCTACTACACTAATCTAGCCACACCTTTGAAAAAGGCACTGATCTAGCCACACCTTTGATTCTACTGAAGCTGCAAAGGCGAAGAAGAGGGAATTTCAGCAACATAAGTAGGCAAGGAGAGCCTCTATAGTGAATGAGGAGTTGCGCCAGTAGAGGATTTGTGAGTCATGCTGGTGCCTTAAGCTTTGTGCAAACTTTGGAGGCGGTTGTTACTGTGAGATATGATGGAGGCACTACTGATGATGCTGAGATGATAGATGGGAGCACAAATGATGGTGTTCCCAATGTTTATCCAGCAGACTCCGGGAAACCAGGCCCATCCGCTTATTAATAGTTCTTCAGCGCTTTGCGCCATAGGTTTGCTTCACCCGACTCTTCACTCAGTAATTTTTATGTTTTTAGGACAATAACACCATATTTTTTGGGGTGGGGTAAATGAATTGTTAGTCACTGGGTAAAGTCTAAGTAACACAATTCATAATTCCCCTTGGGTTTTTCTTGCCAGTGTTATTTTTCCCCAAGAGACTGTTTAAATTTATTTTGAACCGACATGTGTTAGGATTGTATGTGCAAAAGCGTGAGAAAAAATGAAGCACGATGGCATAGTTTGAATGAAAATGATACCTTCCAAAAATCATGATATTGTTATATGTGCTAAAATCTCTAGGATAGATTGACATGAGTTTGTTGGCTCTTAATATAACATGTTAATGAAATAATTTTACCTCATCACTTAGGCTAAGCTCGAACTGGGAAACTAATAATCTAATTATGTAATGATGTGCTAAGAGAGAGTGAGATGAGTTGAATTTTTCAGACAGGTTTGTGCCAATCTAGAACTTGCACTGTTAGTCCTACTAGGATAATATACGTTGGAGGCTAGGAATTGACCACAGACCCTTGTTCTAATAAGTTCACTAATTGTCTAAAATAATCCAACCAAATGAAATAAATGTTCCTGTTGATCCAAATGCTTTCAGCCTAAAATAGGTCATTTCTTTCTAAGTCCTTAACTCACCTTCCCTTAGTCTAGTGTTCTGGCCCCGGTCCCTCCTTGGATATGCACCTTGACATAGGCTAAAATCCTAAGTTGAGGGTGGAGAATGCAAAAGTAACCTTATACTTGGCCCTGGTACGACATCAAACATTGTGCACCTCAAATAAAAGAAAATCCATAAGTTGAGGGTGGCTATGAAAGAGGAAACCAAAATAAAAATGGGCATGAAAAGAGTTGGGTGTTTAAAAGAGGAAGAGAAAATTGGGAAGCGGATGTGACTTTGGGCCAAAAAAGAAGAATATGATCAATACAGGTGCTTAAAAATAAATAAGAGCATAAAATGAAAGAAAAAGAAGAAAGTGAAAAATAAAAAGCTACAAAGTTGAAAGTCACATCCATGGTCAAAAAGACTCGAGGGAAAGAAGGTAAAAAGGTTGGATGTCAAAAAGAGGTAAAATGTGTAATGTAATGTACATGAAAAAGTCATTAAACAGTACCCAAAATCTATGACACCTAACCCTGAGCCTATATTACAAGATAAGAAAGTCCTATAGTGATCCTAGCGACTAGTTTGGAGAGTCTAAGCAATGAAAATAAGGTCAAGCCTATGGTATCGAGTAGTAATCGTACTTGAATATTACTTTTGAGTGTGAGTGTTGAATGAATCCTCGTAATCAAAATCATATTCATTGTGTGAAAAATGGATTTTATTTGAAGCAAGGGAACTAGTGGCATTATTGGAGAGTTGGTACCTTGGTGATAGTGAAGCAATGTATGTTGTGGGTCTACTGGTCGATCTTTGTCATATCATGATCCCCATGAGTTTTGTTGAGTGATTTGCACTTGAAAAGGGATGCTGGATAGAAAGTAGTATGATTTATTGTGCTTGATTGTTTGCTTCTATACAAGTGTTTTAGAGTCTTAGTGTCTCTTGAGAATAAACATCGAATTTAAGTTGAAGATTTTGATATACCATGAGTTATGATATTTTTAATACATTTCACTTAAGATTTGTGTGTGTCTAGGGACATTTTGTATTGGAATTAATGTATTTTCATCTTGTTTGCAGGAAATAAGTTCAGACGTGGGAGTTAAGAGACATCTGTAGAAATGTTGCAGAAAAATCCACCTACGAACATGACCTATGGACCGTAAGTACATTTCCTGTCCATAGGTGAAGGGCGTAGATTGATGGGAAAGGATTGAAGAGAAAATCATGGAATTCTTGACTAAGTGTGGAACCACGACCATGATCGACAAATCGTAGTTCGGCCTTCGGACCGTGCTGCAGGTATGTCAAATGATTCAGAGAAGGGGTTCTAGTACCTGATTTTTAGAAACTAAGTATGAGACCAGGGAGGAAGATCCACAAACCGTGAATCGAGTCATGGTCTATGTTGGTGAAAATGTAATTTCTGACTGAAATAGGAGATTCAAGCTTCTAAAAATTTGCCCAAGTGCCAAACCACGGAAGGGACCTATAGACCATAGGTCAGACCATGATCAGTGGGTCAGTCTCATCAATGACAACCGCGTCCAGAAACTTTATTTCCTTATTTTCATTTCCTTTTTAATTAGGACTTGTTTTTCTATATATAGGTCATGTAAACCCCGTTTTTGGGGGGGTTAGACATTAGTATTCTAGTTCTAGGTTTTGGCTTGGGAGATCAACTTGTAATTTCAGCAATTCTTGAGTTCCTAAGTTCGTTTTGAAGAATGTTACTTTAAATTTCAATCGGAGATTCTGGGTTTCTTATATTCATTAAATAAGTTTATGATTTCTTCATCTAAAAATATGGAATTTGTTCTTGCTATTATGGTAATTAAATCAACAACTAGGGTTATAGGTACCATGAGCGATTAACAAAGTATGAATAGTAACTAAGCAAATCTTTAATAGTGTTATTGTATATATTGGTAATTCTTTCATTTAGAAGTACCAAATGTTGGATTTTAAAAAGATGTGAATGGAAAATGAAGAGTTGCGACTTTTATGAAGAGTTGTGACTTTTATGAAATGTTGTGACTTTTATGAAAAGTTGCGACTTTTATGAAAAGTTGTGACTTTTATGGAAAGTTGTGACTTTTATGAAAGGTGACGACCTTTCTGAAAGATTGTGACTTTTTCAAAGGTTTGTGACCTTTCCGGTAAGGCACAATAAGAACCTATTCGCACTATCCTTTGTTTTATAAATTGAGCGATTTCCTCTCATTTTAAAAGATTTTATGGACTTCTTCTTCAACTACTAAATCTAGTATTCTAAGTGTACTTTACTACCGTTGAGTGGTTCGCTGACACCGGAGTTTTTGGTATCTATACTCTGGTGATTGAGATCATTTTACCCTGGCAGGTCATATTCCAAATCAAACCTCGGATACTGGAGGGGAATAATTTCCTTAAGGGGACACTGTGAATTCAGTGGACTTGATCTTTTTCCTATTAAAAATTTTCCAGATTCTGGTACGTGTTTTACAAACTTTAGATTTGTGAATTAATTTCAGTTCTTCTATTCTTTTGTTCTTCACTGGTTCATTAAATTTGGTAACTTCGTGTTTCTGCAAAGTTTGTTGGAATCAGTAAGATTCTTTAGACACATATTAACAACAATTCTTCTTTATGAAAAATATTTCGTATATATATATATATATATATATTTATTTTTTTTTAAAATCTGTTTCTGATTCTAGTTTCGCTACTAGTTTTAATTTTCTAGTTGTGAAAATGTTCTTAAACTTTGTTTTCTTACAAAGATGTTCAAAGTTTTGTTCTAAGTATGTTTGGAATACAAGATGAACAACACCAAAGAGGTAGTTAATGAGAAAAAACTTATCAACATAAATTTAGTGTGATACTATCTAATAGTCTAATGTTAATTGGTGCGAGGTGAAAATTGATCCTTAAATTGATGTGATGTCCAATTGAGGTAAATTAAGGTAAGAGTTAGTAAATTATACACACGTAGTCGGATCAAGGTGCGTGCTGAAATTCTCTAGTTATCGGACCAAGGAATTTGGGATACATAACTTATCACTTTGCATGTAATACACTAGGAAGGGATTACTATTAATAGGATTTCCATGTTATGAGCTTATGGGGAACAGGTAGACCCTTGTTGCATTCTCTCATTGATACCAACTAAAGTTTTAATTTTACTCACTTGTTCTCTACACAATAATCAGTTATTTGTTATACAATACCCCCCCCCCCCTTTACTTACTTGTTTTTGGAATTAGTTGACTAAATGAAAATGGTCGGTAGTTAAGTTTAAGTCTAAATCATATTCTTTGTGGAATCAACCACAACCTACAAGTTGGGTTCTTTACTTGAAACGATAGAATATGTTTTTTTACGGAGGTGTAATTTGAGTATATCATTTCTGAACTAATGTTCAAACTAAATGTTGAAATGAATAAAGTGTCTACTCTGTTTACATGCTTTCTTCAACCAATTTTTTGGCATGCTTTTTTGTATCATATTAATGATATTTATGTTGGAATTATTAGTATTTTAGGGTTAATCTCAATGGTTAAATGAATTTTGAAAATTGGGAGGCTTGTATTAAAGACAAAATCATTAAAATGCCTCATTTTCAAGTTGAAAGAAAAACTTATTTGTTAGAATTACTTCATACTAATATTGTGAACTTGTTGGAAGTTCAACTGGGGGAGGTAATATATTTGATGTTTTTTCTAAGTTAAAATATGTTTATTACTTGATTAAAAATAAAAGTGTTGCTTTTGAAAATTTTAATACTTATATGTATGAGGTTGAAAATTAGTTTGGAAGAAAAAGAAAAAAGAATACGAAGTGATAGAGCTCGTGAATAGAAATCAAATGAGTTTAATTATTTTGTTAGATTATTGAGAATAATTCATGAATTTATTTCTTCTTACTCTCCTTCATATAATGGAATAGCCGAAAGGAATAGAACTTTGGTTAAATTGACTAATTCCATGGTTATTGACTCAGTTGCACCTCTAAATTTATGTGTTGAAGCTATTTTAACAGATAGTTATTTGATGAATCGTTTGTCACATAAAAAGTTTAAATTGACACTTTTTGAATTGTGAAAAGTTACTAGCCAAGTTTGGGATATCTAAGAGTTTCGAGTTGTCTAGCATTGGTGAGACTAATGGATCCCAAGAATACAAAATTTTGTAAGAAAGTTAGTATTTGTGCTTTTCTTGGTTATGCTTCAAATAGTACAACCTATTGATTTTTTTATGCTTGAAGATAATGTTGAAATCAAATCACGTGATGCTATTTTCAAAAATAAATTTCATATTGATTTTAAAAACAGTGTGGGTCAAAGGATTGAACAAAATATTTGGTCACTACTTAGTTCTTCTACTTCTACTTTGAAATATAAAGAAATTGATGATATTGAGTTAAGACTTGGCATCGGCTCATTTAATGCTACAATGATGTCTCCCTATCTCTTGGTTGAAGTAGGGATAAGACCCTATAGTCTCTATCCAATGCTCTTCCAGCTCGATATCAGTATAAGTATCAATCTCTTTCCTTTTGTGTGTATGAGTGGAAATTTGAGTAATCGGTGAGACTACTTATTCTAAATCTTTTGAAAATTAATTCATATTGTGGAGGTCCAAAATTGGGTGTCAAACACATGCAGCCATAATGGGTAGTAAAGTATCATACTTCTTAGATGACTCCTTAAGTTCTTTTTAGCATAGACTAGTGGATCCACTTAGTTAAAGTTTCCTATATGAAGTCAAAGTATAAGACAGTTCTACAAGCGTGGACAAGACAATGTATAACCACTTACTCTCATAGTAATGGTTGTCCATTAGAGAAAATCACACAGAAACTATATTACTTTATTATACGAGTAAATTTGAGTTTGGTATCACATTTTCCTTAATGAGCTAAGTTTCTTTCTACTATTTTAAAATATTTCTATGCGTAGCATGTGTTTTATTGATTTAATTTTAGTTGAGGTATGCATGAGTTGAGTATACGAAAGGTAAGTGTTTCTTTCAGATTCTTTTCAAGCCTATGTTATGTTTAGAATTTCAATTCTCATACTCGTACATTCAGTGTACTGATGCTAATTGGTCTGCATCATCTTAAGATGCAGATATAGGTAACCAGGATCAACATCCAGCGACTCGTTGGTCAGGTTGAACACTCAGAGTTAGTTGGTGAGCCTCCTTACTTTTTGGATGGCTCCTTTTACGTTGCTTTCTTGTTTACCATTTTGTTAAAACTATTGGGAGTCTTGTGTCAACATCCCTCTTTGTTTCAGATTCTTTATAGACAAATATTAATAGTTCTTTAGTGTTATTCATTTAAGTTGTATCAGCTTAATACACGAGTTTCCATTTTGGTTAAGTTATTACATGAGTAGTGTTTCATATGTTTAAGTCTTCCGCTGGTAAGTAAGTCAGGCCAAGAATTCCATTGGACAATAAATGACTCTCGAGTTTCAGTCCCGCCCACGATGTAGGCTCGGAGCGTGACATAGGGTGTGTTAAAAAATAAAATTTTTAATATTTGATAATATTTTTCAAAGACACTTTATATTTTTGGGGGTGGGGTTGTCAGGGGTATTGTGTATGGGGTTGGCGTGGTGAATAAATAGAAATTAAAATTGATTTCCTTTTTAAAATTCAAACTTTAAAAATAATGGGAGGCGGTATTACACCTTGAGCCTACACTCTTGATGTGGCCGACACTCAAGTCTGATACCCAAGAGAACCCTTGCATGATTGACTACTTAGAGGAAGACACGCTCAAGCAAAAATAGGCTTAAGAAAAGATTTTGATCTCAAAATAAAACTCAACCTGAATATCTGAAAGTACTGATTGCAATAATTATAATCTTTTGCACAATACTTTTAAAGGAAAGAAAGTATTGAGAGACTAGACTTATTGACTTATTCTATCTATCAAACATGTATTATTAAAGAAGGATGCCGGGACAAGAACCACGACATCTCAAAACTACTTACTAGATTACCCATTTCATTTGCTCACGTCTTTTTTTCTACAAAGATAATGTAATAGAATAAATTGTTATAAAATAAAGCATGTGTAGTATAATAAAATGATATGAAGAAAGAGTAGTAGTAATTAGTAATTAACACTGTCATTACTTTTCTGTGTTTTTCGCATGAGTAACTAATAGGCTATTATAAACCTCATGAATTTTAAGTTTCTTGTCCATACAAATATCATATAGTGTGTTGGTGTCTCTACTTACATACAATAGTTAGGTACAATGAATGGTCACATGGTCATTACATAGTTTTACAACACTATCCTTTGGATGTTCATGTCTTAATAGATAGTGTGCTTCGTCAAAGCCTTACTATGAAAATCCAATGGGAAAAAAAATCTTAGTGAAGGAAAAAAGATACACACATTTTATAATACGCATTAATAGTTTCCTCATTAAAAAACATACTAGGAAAACCTAGTAGGAGAAAATCTTGGTTAAGGAAAAAAGATTGCAATATATATATATTAATACTCCCCCTTATTAATACATCACTACAATCCGAAGATAATGCATTTCAATCTTATATCCCGTCATCTCAAAGGTTGAAGTTGATAATGTCTCGATAAATACGGAGTGTTGAACATATGTTAAACCTTTCCTTTGAAGATCATGAATACCAAGAAGAATATTTATTAAATATATTTTGTTCAATCTCCTTTAATCTATGATCTATTATGGTGTGCACTTAGTTTAAATGTGCAAGGAAAGTGTGGTTGAATTGTAAACTCTTAATCCAATATCATAATTTATAATGGTGGTGTATTGCCCTACATAATACACTTGATGGATAGACCTATGTGAGTGTGAATGGCGCCACTTCTATAAAATTGTAACACATTTCTACAGCACTCATGAATACAGGGAGACTCACATGATCTCTTCGTGTAAAACCGTGAAGGCATCAAAGATTCTAAATTTCACCATTGATTTGATTAGTTTAATCTTATTTTTTCAAGGTCCGATTGATAGTCTACGAGACAAAAGACTCTACATATTATTCTAATTTATTTTTGGAAAATAAACCGTACTTATATTTTATATATAATATTCATTAATATACTTTTTAAGATATACGGGAAATATATAAAATATCTTTATTATATTATAAAGAATAAGACTAATCTTTGAGATTCTCTGTATGCATTATCAATTTATGTCAAAATAATTAATTCTATATTGTTGTCTTATATTATATTAGACTTAACATTATTCTATTAAGAACTTTTCAAACAGTTACTTCCTTTAATATGATGGTGAACGAATTGTCTTTATGACATTTATCAAATTGATTGTAAACAGATTCGAAAGACTATTTTATAATTGAATTAATAACCTTTATTTTAATTACTACTCATTGAATGTCATTTTGTGCAAGGATCTGGAGCTCTCAGTTTGTGATCTCTACGGGGAAATATTGATAAACCATCGTTGTTATATTAAAAAGTACAAGAATAATCTTTGGGATTCTTTATGTCTACTATGAAAGTTGATCAAAAGAATTAACTATATATTATTGCTCAATATTATATTAGCCTTAATGGTATTTTATTAAGAATATTTCAAATAATTATTTGGTTTACTATGAAAATGGATTAATTGCCTTTACGGCATTTATCAAATTGATTTTGCACATATTTGAAGGAATACTTGGTAAATAAGTCAATGGCCTTTAATTTGATTACTACTCATTGAATGTCATTTTCTGCAAAGATTTGGAGCTCTCAATTTGGTATCTCTATAAATAGTAAATTTCTGATTTTAGCGAAGAAACTAAAAAGAAATAACAAGAAAAGTATGTTCTGTTATTTTGTATTGCCAGTAGACTTTCATTTTGTGAAATACTTTTTTAGGTTCTAGATCCTAGTTTTAATACTAGTAGAGATTGTTAAATCATGTGAAATACACCTTAACTAGTCAAATATCCTTAAGGAGAGCGGCATTGGAAGAACTTAAATTAAACGAGGAGATTTTCGTGATTTTCAAAATCTTCCGACATAATTTATCTATTTTTACATCATATGATAATGTTAGTATTCTAATTTACGAATTCGAATTCCAAATATTTTAATTGTTATATTATAGATTTAATTCCCGCTACACGAGAAGACCAAGGTTACTACAATCTTCTGTTGGAAAGATTTTTTATGTTGCGTACTTGACATGGGGTGAAATTTCATAATCAGACAGGCAACAAATCTTTTATAAGTTTAAGAAACATATGAATTTATGATTTCAATTACAATCTATATATATATATAAAGCAGAAACATTGGCCAGCTGATGTGGCATAGCTAAAAAACCAGCATTTCAATTTTCCTTTTTTCCTCATTTTTTTTAAATACTTTTTACTAATTATTTCTACATAAATTGTATTATTAAATAAATTGTAACCGACCCATAAATTCTTCTTTTTCCAAAACGGCTATCTTCACTAATTATATTATTTACTTTTCCAAAACGGCTGCTTCCATGATCTTTCAATTATTTTGACAATTCAAGTTATCATTTCATACATGTGCTATATATAAGCATTTTTTCTTTTCAATTTTATTTCATGTAATCTAAGGATTATGTATATGTATTTATATATTTCTTATCATTGTTTATTACATGTATTTTCATTGTAAGAATTTCATTTTGATTTGTAATTTCATGATTTTTTTACATTGCTCCATCTAAATATATTTATAGATGGTCATTTAAAATGATCACCACATATCTTTCCAACTATTACAAATATATTACTGGAAGATTGAATTCAAGTGATGTTAAATTATGAGGAGAAATTGTTTTTGACGTTCGATGAGATGGTCATAGAAAAATTATGTGAGCTGCTTCAAAAAGATTACTG
This sequence comes from Solanum pennellii, assembly GCF_001406875.1. Taxonomy (NCBI): domain Eukaryota; kingdom Viridiplantae; phylum Streptophyta; class Magnoliopsida; order Solanales; family Solanaceae; genus Solanum; species Solanum pennellii. The sequence continues at coordinate 71,076,207 of NC_028637.1, read as the reverse complement.
CAAAAAGTATCTTTGTAAGGTATGACTGCTTTGAATTTGATGACCCTATTAGAGGTTTGATTAGGAACATGAACGGATGATAGAGCATATTGTCTACGTAAGTGTAAAGGCATCCATCAAATTATGATAAAATTTTAGGTGTTCTTACTACATGTTTTAGTAGGTCATTTTATTGGTGGTGCAACTTCTACTTACTTGTGAATATATTTGATGCAGGAAGTTCTAGCATCTTTTTAGAGTGGACGCAATTCATCACAATAAATAAGGAAGACAATATTCAATAGATTTTTATATATTTCACTTATTTGTTATTGTTTTGTTTTATTGTATCATAAATTTTTACCTGTGAGGGTATATAATAACTCATATGTCTTCCTTTTGATTTGTTTGTCTTATATTTTTTAATCCATTTCAAAGAAAAAATATATCTTTCCCTTTTTACTACATTTTATATATATATATATATATATAAAATTAAAGATTATAAAACTCAAAAGAAAGCTTTCTTAAATTTCTTATCGAGTCAAAACGAGACGATCAATTTAATGAAGGGGGTAGATGAAAGAAAAATATGGAAAGGTGATGCCTTTATATATTAACCCGAAGACATTTTCAAGTCTAATTTTGTGATTAATTGATGACAGATACATTTGTGTAAAGTTTTTTTTGGTTATGAATATTTATTAAAAGAATAAAGATTTTTATAGTGCAAAAAGAAAAAAAAAGAAGAGGAAGCAGAGGACGGTGGAATTGAAAAAGGTAGAAAAACAATACTCTTACACGGATGAGCTTAAATTATCTACTCTTTGGAAATTTCTTATGAGATATCATAACTATCCTTAATGCTTTAGGTTTGATGTATTATAACTTCGTAGCTTTTTAAGTCAAACCTGATTGTTTATTAATACTTTTTACGTTTTACTTAATAGTAGATTTTATTAGTTTTTCGATATTACAATACCTACAAATTTTATTTTGTGGTTTTAATCTTTTATAGACAAGTTTGCTTTGTGAGCAAGTTAAAAACTTATATGTTGGCAAAACTCATGTTATAGATGTTCCGTTGTCAAAGAAAATACTTGCTTCACTTACAGTTGATGAACTTTATAAAAGCTTTACATTTATTATCAGTTTACTCAATATTGGCAATGGACAGTGGAGCTTTTATTTCCATTTAGAAAATATTTGGACATAGATTATAAAAGTTCAATACTTGAATTACCAATCTTAATTACCACGATATCATTTTTTCGTATGAATTTCCTGAAGGTCATAAATAACTTTTAAATTATGGAAGTACTTCTCCATGATCCTTATGTTGTTACTGACTATAATTAATGGCGACTTTCCTGTCTTTTACGGCAATATTAGTCTATCCAATTGCTTATAGTGACATTCACATATTTATACCTCCTAAATGTCATTTCAAATTCATAATACCAAATAATATTTTACTTATAATTTTTACACTTTATCAGAATTTTCTCATCATAAGTTTTTTATTTGATCACAATTCACAAGTGAAAAAACATGAAATACATAAGGAAACATGTTCTTACCTAACTGCGGAGAAAGTGATAAATCTGAGAATGAATTTTAAACTATTTGTACATGATGATTCTAACATCATTATTTGCTAAGAAGGTAAAAGAAAAACGGATCAGTTAATTTTTATCCTTATATTTTATTTTTTTTTATTTTAAAAATATTTTCCTCTCTGATTTTAATTTTTATTCTATTAACATGTGTATTCTCATTTTTCAATAAAAAATTTTGTGTTCTTGCCTAACAGGGGAGAAGATAAAAGGATTGATTTTTTTGTAAAACTATTTATTGGATGATTTCGACATCGACTATTACTAAGAAGATAAAATAAAATAAATTGTTTTGCAAAATATATAATTTATTTTGATAAGGAATACACTATTCTTATTTTTAAAATATTAAATTTATTAAGTGTTATTTTCTCTCATCATTTTAAAATACTCTTCATAATATAATTTAAATATATGATAATTTAATTAAAATTGATTAGAGAGGAAATATTGATTCTTTTACGATCGCGCGTAGCGCGGTCAAGTTTCCTAGTAACTATATATATTGTGATTTGTTACTAATGTGAGATATTTTGAAAATAATTTTAGGAAACATGTGTATTGTTTCCCCTTCATGACAAACAAATCACAACTAACTTTGAGAAAAGAGTAAGTCATAGAATATCAAACACGTTTATAAAGATCGTTAAAAGGTAGGATTCTTAAGTGGTGTAAGCCAAGTTTTTGCGAAGATTTTTGCAAATAATGAAGTAATCATATGTGTTTTTAAGAAGAGGAACAAACAGAAAAACAAAACTTGAGCATTTATGAGAGGGGGATCCTAACAAGCATGATGTGTTTTCAATTTAGTGGGACAATCAAATTTAGTTATATCAAAGTGAAGCACGAAATTTGACTCTAAAGGTTGTTTACTAATTTTATCGAGTTTCATCTTATGAGAGTTACATGAACCTTCGCCCTTCCCTAAAGAAGGCATCACCGATCATAGCTAGCCTATCGGTGCTCAGTATAAAGTTCCATTCCATTCAACTCATACGTCATGGAAGCTGACTTCTAGTATGAGGACAACATAGCTCATTACATGATTTCTCATCTCATCATTAGTACTAAGTGTGTTAAACTCAATACATTCATTAGAGTGTTCATAAAGACTGGTCTCTTCATTATCTTACACTCTCATTGGTGAGTAAGTATTGGTAACATTTACTTAGGCTCATTTCAGATTGCTCTCATCATATACATTAGCCTCATATCATGTTGTCACCACATTCTTCATTATTAGCACCCTTGCTTTTCAAAGTTACTCACCTCTTATTACGTGAATGTTCATTTCTTCATTTCATAGTTCATCTCAATATATGCCAATGCACTTGGCCATTTAGTGTATCTTACACTCGTAGTTAACCCTCCTAAGGTTCATTATTTCATTATGTACATCTTAGATTCACTTATTTTTGAACGTATGTTAGACTTATGTGTCTATACATACAAGCCATGGGGCTTCATTCATAGTTCACTAAGTGATTCTTACTTTCCTAAGATTATGCATTAGAAGACTTATGTATTTTGTATATATGCCAGGATCTTGATTTTTTATCTGAGTAGATGGCATTACTCTTGGATATTTTACTCACGTATGAATTATGTATCAATACGGAAGTTTGGGCACGGGAACCCAAATCTTGAATCACTTTGATATCATTTATATTTTTCATTGATTTTATTTCTAATGTTCATAACATTAGAACTCTAAATTAAATTTACATGGAAGGTTAATTTTCTATTTTAATTAGAACTTTAAATTAAATCTCAACATTTACATGAAAGGATTTAATTTTCAATTTTAGTTGGAATTTTAAATTAAATCTCAACATTTACATGAAAGGATTTAATTTCCTACTTTTAATTTTACTCTTAATTGACCGAAGGGTTGGGGGTTCGAACCTCCACAATCCCTTTTTAATTTTTTTTTATTAGTCTCTTGTTGCCCATTCTTGCCTAAACCAAGAGGTTGTGGGTTCAAACCCCCACAGCCTCTTGATTTTTCCTTTAATTTTCGCTGGGGAAGGGAGGTTGTGGGTTCGAAACCCCACAACCCCCTTATATTTTTTTTTTCTTTATTCGCTCGCTGCTTCAGTCCCTGAGGTCGTGGGTTTAATTCCACGCCTCACGTTTTCTTTCTTCTTATTTTCCCTTTCTCTCACGCGCACTTAGAGGTCGTGGGTTCGAATCCCACGCCTCCCAATTATTTTCTTGATTAATTTCCTCCCCCTCTTTCCGCAGGTCGCGAGTTCAATTCCCCCAGCCCCATTTTCTTTTCCCTTTTTTCGCGAACACAGTGGCCAGGGTTCGATTCCCCCTGCCTCTTTTCCTTTTTTTTTTTCTCTTTTTCCAGCCATCTCAACCTGTGAGGTCTTGGGTTCATTTCCCATTGACCTCACTTATTTAATATTCCCTTTTAAAACCCAGATTTCAACATTTTCATAGAGTACCCAAATCTGGAAATTTCTTGTCATTATTCAACTCATTTTTAGTCACATTGTTCATAAGTTTAGTTGGCTAAAAGGTGGTTATTTCAATCCACTATACTTCATGGTAATGAACATCACATTGTACACACATTGTACACAAGAAATACATGATTCATACAACCCCAAAACAGTAGCCAAAGCCACTGCCCACATGCATACACACACACCAACTTTCCGATCACACTTTGAATATTTTTTTTTATATAATTTCCATCACATAAACATGTCCACAATTAATATAAATACATCATTCATGCTTAAATCTAGCAGCACAACATACCCATCCTAAGAATTCGTTTGGGAGCTAATGACAAGGACATACAAAGGGGAACAACCTTAGTTTTCAAGACTTGAGAATCGTTCGAAGGAAAATACTCTTGGAGAAAGAATTCTAGGAGAGAAACCCATACCTTTTGATGTTGTTCAAGTGTGAATTTGCTTCCCGGAAACTCCTCCAAACCTCTCCCAGCTCACTTCAACGTACACCTCACTCGACGAACCTCTCTTAGCCTTGACGTTTTGATTACTTTGTCTTTTACTTAAAAATTCTTGTGAGTTCTTCAAGTGTGAAGAACTCTTGATGAATTTTCTGGTTTTTGTTGTGTTTGGCAGAATAACGTGAGAGAGAGATTGAGAACGTGATAGAGTTGAGAAACGTGAGGGAGAGAGTTATTAGTATTAAGAGACTAAATTCAAGACTTAGTCAAAATAGGAGTTAATTAAATTAATACAAAAATCTGATTTATTTTAATTAATGAGTGAAAGAACCATTATGCCCTTAAAATTTCAGATTTTTAAATAATAATTAAACCATCTTAAGTAACTATTTAGTCGGATTTTAGGATTGTGACATTATCCCCTCCCCCCCCGCTTAGGAACATTTATCCCAGAATGACACTACTATTAAACATCGTAATGCCAATCAGATCATAACTTAATCGCTATGCACAGTCAGCCAATAGCAATAAAATACGAAGAGATAAGGAACTATAGCCTTACAAGTAGGAAGTCTAACCTCAAGAGCTGAAAAGATGAGGATAGCGGGATCTCATGTCGGCCACAGCCTGCCACGTAGCACCCTCAACAAGATTATTTCTCTACAATACCTTCACTTTGCCAATCTCCTTGTTCCTCAGCCGCTTGACCTGTCTGTCTAAGATCTCAACAGGTACCTCCTCTTAAAACAAGTATTCACCAACTCCTAAACCATCCACAGGTAGAATTGATGCTGGATCACCTAGACATTTGTTCAATATAGAGACATGAAAGACTGGATGGGCAGAAGCTAGCTCCGCAGGCAATGCTAACTCATAGGCCACCTCACCCACACGCTGTAGGATCTCATATGGCCCCACATACCTCGGACTCAGCTTTTCTTTTCTACCAAGTCTCATCACCCCTTTCATAGGTGATATCTTCAAGTAAACCTGGTCACCAACATTAAATTCTAAGGGCCGCTTTCTATTGTCTGCATATGATTTCTGTCGGCTGTAAGCAGTAGTCAACTTGTCCCTAATCACTCTAACCTTCTCTAAGGCCTCATGGATGATCTCTGGACCCAAAATGGATGACTCTCCAACCTTGAACCACCCAACTGGAGAACTACACCTCCTACCAAACAGTGCCTCAAACGGTGCCATCACGATGATGGAGTGATAACTATTATTATACGAGAACTCTATCAAAGAAAGATGGCCATCCCAGTTACCTTTGAAGTCAATCACACACGCTCTCAACATGTCCTTCAATGTCTGAATGGTGCGCTCTGCCTGCCCATCTGTTTGAGGATGAAAGGCAGTGCTAAGCTTTACCTGCGTGCCCAAGCTTTTCTGGAAAGATCTCCAGAAATGTGAAGTAAACTGAGCTCCTCTATCTGAAATGATAGACAAAGAAATCCCATGACATCTTACAATCTCATCAATGTAGAGTCTCGCATAATCCTCACCTCTGTAAGTACATTTCACAGGGATAAAGTGGGCAAACTCAATCTGTCCACAATAACCCATACGGAGTCATGCTGCCTCCTTGTCCTCGGAAGACCAACCACGAAGTCTATATTAATGGCCTCCCACTTCCAAGTCGGAACCTCAATAATCTTAGTCAGACAGCCAGGCTTAAGATGCTCTGCCTTAACCTGTTGACAATTAGGACACTTAGCCACATATTCTTTAATATCCTTCTTCATCCCATCCCGCCAATAAATCTGCTTAAGATCAGATACATTTTGGTGGAACCTGGATGTATGGAATATCTGGAACGATGGGACTCTGCCACAATCCTGGTCCGTAAATCATCCACATCTGGTACACACAACCTGTCCTGGTATCTAAGTATGCCATCATCTCCCAAAGCGAAAGACTCATTCATTTTTAACAACACTGAGTCCTTCAGCTCCATCAACACAAGATCACGATGCGGACCCTTTTTGAATTCAACTATCAGGGATGATTCAGAACTAGGGTGAACTGAAACACCCCCACTAGTAGAGTCAACCAACCGCACAGCTAGTCTGGACAGTCTGTGTACCTCTTTCACCAGCTCCTTCTTCTCATCCTCAACGTGGGCTGTGCTCCCCATGCTCATCCTGCTCAAAGCATCACCCACAACATTAGCCTTACCTGGATGGTAGTGCACATTCATGTCATAATCCTTCAACAGCTCCAACAATCTGCGCTGACGTAGATTCAACTCCCTATGTGTGAACACGTACTGGAGACTCTTATGATCCGTGAACACATCCACATGCACTCCATATAGATAATGCCTCCACAACTTCAATGCAAACACCACGGCTGCCAACTCCAAGTCATGAGTTGGATAATTCTTTTCATGAACCTTGAGCTGTCTGGAAGCATAGGCTATCACCTTACTAGCCTACATAAGAATACAACCCAAACAAACCTTAGATGCATCACAGTGAACCGTGTAATTCTCACCACACTTAGGTAGAGTAAGCACCAGGATTGAAGTGAATCTGTCCTTGAGCTCCTGGAAACTCTTCGCATAAGTCTCCGTCCATTCAAACTTGGCCTTCAAACTTGGCCTTCTTCTTTGTCAAAGCCGTAAGTGGGGAAGCAATGGAAGAAAAGCCCTCCACAAACCGACGGTAGTAACCAGCCAATCCCAGAAAGCTACGGATATCGGTGGGAGTAAGAGGCTTTGGACAGTTCTTAACAGCTTCAGTCTTCCTGGGGTACACCTCTACACCTTGATCGGACACAACAAGACCCAGGAAGGTCACTAATCTCAGCCAGAATTCACACTTGCTGAATCTGGCATACAACTGATATTGTCTAAGTACCTGCAAGGTTAGTCTCAAATGTTGTTCATGCTCTTCCTTGGTCTTAGAGTAGACGAGAATGTCATCAATGAATTCTATGAAGAAAGAGTCAAGGTATTCACGGAAGACTCTGTTCATGAGATCCATAAATGCAGCAGGTGCATTAGTGAGAACAAATGACATAACCAAGAACTCATAATGACCATAACGGGTACGAAAGGCTGTTTTTGGGACATCTCCGTCACTAACCATAAGCTGATGATACCCTGAACGAAGATCTAACTTAGAGAAGAAACTAGACCCTTGGAGCTGATCGAACAAATCATCTATTTTGGGAAGTGGATACTTATTCTTTATAGTGACTTTGTTAAGATGCCGATAATCAATAAACATTCTAAGGGTCCCATCTTTCTTCTTTACAAACAACATTGGAGCGCCCCACGGGGATATGCTCGGCTGAATGAAACCCTTATCTGTGAGATCTTTTAACTGCAGCTTCAACTCTTTGAGTTCTGCTTGAGCCATTCTATAAGGAGGAATTGATATTGGTTTAGTATCGTGTTCTAAGTCCATACCAAAGTCAATCTACCGAAGGGGAGGGACTCCAGGAAAATCTTCAGGAAACACATCTAGGAACTCATTCACTACGGCCGCTGAGTCTATGGAAGGAATGTCATGATCTAGACCATTAACACTCACAAGATGACATAATAACCCCTTGGACATCATTTTATTGGCCTTAAGATGTGAAATCAAGGGATTAGGACGACTCGAATTGTACCCCTCCAGACTAACTCTTCTTCATCAGGGAAGTGAAATATCACCACTCTGCTACGATAGTCCACGTAAGCATAAAAACTGTGAAGCCAGTCCATGCCAAGAATAATATAAAAATCATGCATGGGCAACTCAATCAAGTTTGTACACATAGTCTTACCACTTACAACTATTGGGCAATCCTTGTATAACCTATCAGTTCGTACATTTTCTCCTAAAGGCGTACTAACCTCTATAGGATCATGCAGAACTTCAGGTAGTATTTCAAAAGTAAGGGCAAGCAGAGGAGTCATAAAGGAAAGCATAGACCCTGGATCAAGTAGAGCATATACGGAAGTTGAGAATACTTACAGCATACCTGTGACCACATCAGCGGACTTCTCCTGCTCCTTCCTGCCCTTCAGGGCATATAATCTGTTCCTCTAGGGAGGCTCAGCTGCTACTGCACTCTGAGGGTTAGGCCTAGGCTGAGCATTACCTCCAGCCTGACCTCTGTTCTATGGACAGTCTCTGACCATGTGTCCACTCTTACCACAACCGTAGCAGGAATTAGTGCCCTGTATGCACTCTCCACTGTGAGCTTGGCCACACTTAACATAGTTCTTCTTAGGACGTTTCCTCCATTGCTCGTCTTGGGTTTGGGTCTGCCTCCTCTAGGTGTTGTACTCCTATGAGGGTTAGAATTCCAAGAACTCTATTGCCCCTTCTTGAACATGGGCTTCTCACGGACGCCAAAATTATTTCTGTGGCCTCCATGGTTGGGACCTGCCTGATCTTGAAGCCTAGGCCTCCTAACATCACGAACACCTCTCCTCTTGCGGCTATCCTCTACCTGCTGGACATGCACCATTAACCTGGAAAGGTCCATATTAACATGGAGCATCGCAGACCGACACTCCTCCTCTAGGTCTCCATTGATTCCCGTGAGGGACCTGCTCATCTCATCCCTGCTGTTCGAAACCAGGGAAGTAGCATACCTAGATAATTCCAACAAAACTAAGTACTCTCCTCATTCTTGTTATTAAATATTAAGGGAAGTAACATACCTTGATAGCTTAACAAACTTCAGAAAATACTCCCTGACCTTCATAGAGCCTTGTTTAAGGTTGATGAACTCCTCAACCTTGGCCTCCCTTATGTCTCTGGGGAAGAATCTCTCCAGAAATGTTGTCTTCAATAGCTCCCATGTGACTGGCCCTCCACCTAACACATGACTATCTTGCCACATCTTTCACAAAGTCTGTGCAACATCCTTGAGCTCGTAGGAAGCCATCTCAGCCTTCTCAATATCAGTGGCCCCCATAGCCACCAGGATCTGATGCACTTCGTCTACAAACTCTTGAGGATCCTCTGATGTCTTAGCCCCTGTGAATATAGGAGGATTCATCCTCGTGAAATCACGCAGTCTGTCATCCATGCTGCGAACCGGTGGGTTTTCCCTCTGAACATCCTGCCGGTTGACTTCGGTACTCATAGCCTAAGCATGCATCGTGATGGCCTGTTCCATCTGGGCTAGACATACCCTCACCTCAGCATCAGTCAACCCAGTTGGGTTAACTGGCATGGACACTCCTTCAGCTGGAGCCTGGGGTGGATTCTGATTACCCCTAGCTGCTGCTCCTCCCCTCCTCACACCCTTATTTCTGCAAGTGTTCATTCTATGAAAACAACAAGGATTGATGTTAGACACGTTCATAACACCAAGAATTCAGACATTAGGAAAAGCACGATAAGATCAGAAGAAGGGAAATTTTCCTACGCATCATGCAGTCTCTAACCCAGGATAGTGGTGCACTTCACTACCATGACTTAGAAACTACTCAATGTGGTTGATGTGAACTCATTATTCTCGGAATTTAACCTAGTGCTCTGATACCAACTTTGTCACGACTGGAATCTAGACCCCAGATGAGACCGGCGTCGTTGACCTCTCAGAGGGCGCAAACAAGCCTACTTACGTCATCCTTACTTTACATAGGTTAATTTTAGCGGAAAATTTAAAACTTTTGATTCTTTAAACATACTTGCTAAACATTCTTAACATTTCATAATCGTTCATCATCAACCATCTAAAATTAAAGAGATAAGCAACTGAAATAAATAGTTCATTAAGTCTTAATTCTATAATTGCTAAAATGGCACCAATACAAAGTCTGAATCAAAGCAGGAAAGAAATGCTAGTGGAACATGCTCCGCTAGCTCAATTCTAAAACTATGCTAGAATGTAATACAGTAGAATCCTCGAAAGCATGAGGACCTACCAAACTTCGGATGAATGCTGACGTCCGGATAGTTGCAACAACGAACCTGTAGTTCTATTGCCCACTTGTGCCTGCACCTAAAAGTAGATATTTGTATGGAATTAGTACACACTTGTACTAAGTATGGGTATATGCAAGCACACACCAAGGACATGCATGAGAAGGAATAACTCTTTCCTAACAACATGATTTATAGAAGGTCAAGTCAGTGGACTTGCCAAATTGAGATTAGGAAGGTCATGCCATGAGAGTAACATGTATCACTATAATTATCGTATATCACACAACACATAACATCTTCATATAGAACATATCATAGCACATAACATATAACACATAGCTTCTTTCATATTATTCATTCATATGCCATGAGACCTTGTCATCATGGACTTGCCATTAAGACTTTCCAAAATGAGGGCTCAACATATGGGACCTCAACTAGGGAGTCTTCATTAGCAAACACAGAGTCTGCTTCATTCATTCATACATACTTCATTTCATTTCATTCATAGGCCAGTGTGAACACCAGCTATACCTAGGATGTAGTTTAAGACTCTCATCGGGTTTGCTATGCAATGATCAGGAACAACCTAATGCCATTACCTGAGTCTAGATCACCTCTTGATTATCATATCCTAACACCTTCGGTATCATTCATTTCTTTATATGATTCATTTGAGGCTGGCCTCATTCATTCATTGGGAACTTTAACTTTAACCAACATAGATCATGTGAGCATCATGAAATCCAGTGTCTCCCCCACACCGAAAAGAGGTGGAATCACCGGCCAAAGTGACTCAATAACATGCTAGCGTATATGAGAATTTAACCCTGCCCGATCCCTATATTGGCAGTATAGGTTCAAAGACTAGGAGATGTATGGAGACCCATACCCAGCAAGCCGGACAGTCTCATCTCATGAGAGTTACGTGAACCTTCGCCCTTCCCGAAAGAAGGCATCACCGCTCATAGCTAGCCTATCGGTGCTCAGTATAAAGTTCCATTACATTCAACTCATACGTCATGGAAGCTGGCTTCTAGTATGAGGACAGCATAGCTTATTAGATGCTTTCTCATCTCATCATTATTATTAAGTGTGTTCAACTCACTACTTTCATTAGAGTGTTCATAGAGACTGGTCTCTTCATTATCTTACACTCTCATTGGTGAGTACGTATTGGTAACCTTTACTTAGGCTCATTTGAGATTGCTCTCATCATATACATTAGCCTCATATCATGTTGTCACCACATTCTTCATTATTAGCACCCTTGCTTTTCATAGTTACTCACCTCTTATTACGTGAATGTTCATTTCTTCATTTCATAGTTCATCTCATATATGCCAATGCACTTGGCCATTTAGTGTATCATATACTCGTACTTAACCCTCCTAAGGTTCATCATTTCATTACGTACATCTTAGGTACACTTATTTTTGAACATATGTCAGACTTATGTGTCATTACATACAAGCCATGGGGCTTTATTCATAGTTTGCTAAGTAATTCTTACTTTCCTAAGATTAAGTATTACAAGACTTATGTATCTTGAATATATGCCAAGATCTTGATTATTTATCTAAGTAGATGGCATTACTCGTGGATATTTTACTCACGTATGACTTATCTATCAATACGGAAGTTTGGGCACGGGAACCCAAATCTTCAATCACTTGGATATCATTTATATTTTTCATTGATTTTATTTCTAATATTCATAACATTATAACTCTAAATTAAATATCAACATTTACATGGAAGGATTAATTTTCTATTTTAATTAGAACTTTAAATTAAATCTCAACATTTACATGAAAGGATTTAATTTTCTTTTTTTAATTAGAATTTTAAATTAAATCTCAACATTTACATGAAAGGATTTAAATTTCTACTTTTAATTTTACTCTTAATTGACCGAAGGGTTGGGGGTTCGAACCTCCACAATCCCTTTTTTAATTTTTTTTTATTAGTCTCTTGTTGCCCATTCTTGCCTAAACCAAGAGGTTGTGGGTTCAAACCCCCACAGCCTCTTGATTTTTCCTTTAATTTTTGCTGGGGAAGGGAGGTTGTGGGTTCGAACCCCCATAGCCCCCTTATATTTTTTTTATTCGCTAGCTGCTTCAGTCCCTGAAGTCGTGGGTTCGATTCCCACGCCTCGCGTTTTCTTTCTTCTTATTTTCCCTTTCTCTCACGCGCACTTGGAGGCCGTGGGTTCGAATCCCACGCCTCCCATTTATTTGCTGGATTAATTTCCTCTCCCTCTTTCTCTAGGTCGCGAGTTCAATTCCCCCCAGCCCCCATTTTCTCTTCCGCTTTTCGCGAACACAGTGGCTAGGGGTTCGATTCCCCCCAACCTCTTTTCCTTTTTTTTTTCTCTTTTTCCAGCCATCTCAACCTGTGAGGTCTTGGGTTCAATTTCCATTGACCTCACTTATTTTATAATCCCTTTTAAAACCCAGATTTCAACATTTTCATAGAGTACCCAAATCTGGAAATTTCTTGTCATTATTAACTCATCTTTAGTCACATTGTTTATAAGTTTAGTTGGCTAAAAGGTGGTTATTTCAATCCACTATACTTCATGGTAATGAACATCACATTGTACACACATTGTACACAAGAAATACATGATTCATACAACCCCAAAACAGTGGCCAAAGCCACTGCCCACATGCATACACACACACCAACTTTCCGATCACACTTTGAATATTAATTTTTTTATAATTTCCATCACATAAACATGTCCACAATTAATATAAATACATCATTCATGCTTAAATCTAGCAGCACAACATACCCAACCTACGAATTCGTTTGGGAGCTAATGACAAGGACATACAAAGTGGAACAACCTTAGTTTTTAATACTTAAGAATCGTTCGAAGGAAAACACTCTTGGAGAAAGAAATCCAGGAGAGAAACCCATACCTTTTGATGTTGTTCAAGTGTGAAGTTGCTGCTCGAAAACTTTTCCAAACCACGCCCAGTTTACTTCAACGTACACTTCACTCGACGTACCTCTCTTAGACTTGACGTTTTGATTACTTTGTCTTTTACTTAAAAATTCTTGTGAGTTCTTCAAGTGTGAAGAACTCTTGATGAATTTTCTGGTTTTTGTTGTGTTTGGCAGAATAACATGAGAGAGAGCTTGAGAACGTGAGAGAGTTGAGAAACGTGAGGGAGAGAGTTATTAGGATTAGGAGACTAAATTCAAGACTTAGTCAAAATAGGAGTTAATTAAATTAATATAAAAATCTGATTTATTTTAATTAATACGTGAAAGGACCATTATGCTCTTAAAATTTCAGATTTTTAAATAATAATTAAATCACCTTAAGTACCTATTTATTCGATTTTTAGGATTGTTACAAAAATCTAGTTAAGATGTATCTTATTCAAATAAAAATACAGAAGTCCAGGGACATAACCCAACAATACCTAAAAGAATAAAAAGGAAGGAGTAAAGTATCCACTGCGATTAGTGTACGGTTTGCTCATCTACATTGGTAATACTATGTGTCTCAAGCTAGGACAAAAAGGAACCAGTGTGGTACTTGATCTTGTATATGTAAAAATAGAGAAGCAACAAGGGTGGGCTAAATATTAACTAGATCTATGTTCCTCTTCTTAAACAACTTATGATTACTCCAATGTCAGCATAGATCTTTCCAAATATTTGGCTTACACTACTTGAGAGTTGTACCTTTTACGTGACCATTGTAAAATGAGTTAGCTATTCTATAACAAACTCTTTTCTCAAAGTTAATTGTGATCTGAAGTGGAAATCATACAAACATTCCTAGATCCATTTTTAGAATTTATCATATTAGCAATGAATCACAATACATATAGTTTAAATCATATATCATATATTTATATAAAAGTGAACCCTAAGCCCACTTATGTGGTGCCACCACAAATCATCATTCTCTTTTAACTTATTTATTTCCAAAATTAGCCTCTTCTTTTATGAAAAGTTACAACTTTTACAAAAAGTTGTGCCTTTTTATGAAATATTGCGATTTTTATGAAGAGTTGCAACTTTAATGAAGAGTTGCGACTTCTATGAAGGGTTGCAACTTTTATGAAAAATTGTGAATTTTATGAAAGATTGTGACTTGTCCAAAGAGTTGTGACCTTTCCGATAAGACACAATAAGCGTTTATTCACGCTACCCTTTGTTGTCTATAAATAGAGTGATTTTCTGTCATTTTAAAATAACAATAATTCTAAACTTCTTCTTCTGCACAATTAAGTATTCATGTATTTTGCTCCTGTTGAGTGACTTACTTACACCATTGTTTTTATATAAACACACTGGTGAATAAAATCATTCTCTTCTGAGAGGATCTATTCCCTTTAAACCTCGGATACTAGAATGAAATAGTTTCCTTAAGGGAATAATGTGCATTCAGTCGACTCAAATTTTTCCTTTATGCTTCTTTTTATTATTACACATCCTAGTATGTTTTTACTATCATTAATTTATGCTTATTTTATTAATTTTTATTTTTAGTACATGTTTTAAACTTTGTTGTTTATATTTATGATTTTGATTATTAAGTTGAAGAAAATATATGTTACTCAAGAGTTTTATGGAATCATTAGGCTATTGGTGTCATGTAGATTAGAATTCTTAAACTTGTAAAATAAATGACTTTGTTCTTTATAGAGTTTTCAGTGGCTAAAAGATCCATGGGATGTCCAAGAAGGGACTTTGAGTGTTCAAAAACTATGGTGGTTCCACACTACCTTGGAGTTTTATTTATTCAACTTTCCATCTTATCGAGGCATTCAATCAATTAGTGACTTCCAAAAAATAAAGGAATGTAGTGGGATGGTAAGTATTGTACGCAACCTTAATCAAACATTTGGGGTTCGAATGATGGATTGGAGTCAATGAATTACCCCTCAAAGTTGATAAATCTATATTAATCTAATGTTAAAGAAATAGTTAAGTCCTTATAAACTTTAGATTAAAAGTCCAAAAAAATAAAGTTATATCCATATTGATCGAAACATATAGAATAAAATATGTATTTTGTCTATAAAAGTAGTGTCAGCGACTTCATATGATTTTGATTAAGGGACTTACCAAGACATCATTTAATCAAAGTTATTTGAGCGACATACGTTATTTCGTTGAACTCCAAGAGATGTGTTCTTTACATTTTTATTAACTTATCAAGTACACAACTAATTGTATAAGATGTGTAATATTTAGAATCTGTATGTAGAGGCCTTGAATAGGAGAAAAACTCTCGCAACTGATGAATAAAATGTCGGTATCATTTTTTAAAAATATAAATATAAAGAATGAAACAACTATATTTCTTTTCTAAAGAGTTCGGTGATATACAACTGTAGTAAAATGAAGAAATAAAAAAAATTCATAATCACTTAGAATAAATTCTTTTTCGTTTTAAGTTTAAAAACATTTTATTTCTTTCTTTGGATAAAATATTCATGACAAGTTATCCTAGGGATGTATCCTCTCGAAAACACTTATATTATCAAATGTTCAGAAGTAGATTATTGATGTAGTTCACCATCGTGCGAAGCATGGATAATTTACCTACTTTAAATAATAAATTCCTATATATTTTAAACTCATTAAAAAATTGTCTCTTGAATGAATGTGGAATCTCACCCTACGTGAAGTATGCAACATAAAAAAACTTTTCAATAGTAAATGTAATTACCTTTGCAGTTTCTTGACGTGGATTAGCCCAGAAATATAACAAATAAATTTTAGGAGGTCAAATTCATGAATTAGGAAAAAAAAAACTTTTGTAGTGAGCCACTGGTAACCATCCATCCACCTAGGTTCTGGAGGATCTAACTATGTAAAGTAGGGTTACATTATCGGGTCATTGAGGTATTGCCCTATATAGCAGTGTAGTTGTAATGACACAATCTGTCGTTATCAAGGTCATCTCCTGAAAAATTTCAAACACTCAGTAAATTTAGTGAAAGAATTTTTAAATTTGAGCACATGATGAATTTGGCTCTTTTTGAAGTTGATTCGACAGACATCAACCTACCATAGTGGGAGGCTTCCAACTATTGTGGTACCTCTATAATGCCTTCTCAACCACAATAGAGGGATGAAAGGAATTCATCAACCTAGTTATTTAAAATTATTATTTTTCACTTTTGAAAGAATAAAACACATGAGGGATGCTCTAAAACCCTCCAGTCATCTGGGGCATGGGTGAAATGGAGCTTAGATATTGCAGTGCAAGGGAGTTGAAAACCCAAGGAATTTTGGTGCTCATTCATCATGGTTTGCTATCACGGAATCAGAGCTAATGGGTAATAGGTTCATCAGTTGATGTGAGGCATCCTGATAGGCTAGATTTTCTATAAATTGAGAAAATAGATATGTTTTTACTGCATTATGAGGAGTAATGCAATGTTTATCATGTCCTCTATGTCAGTTAGTTAATGAAGATCATGACTATATGTTTTTCCAGTGTGATTATGCAGCAGAGATATCGAGAAGTATTCTGCAGTGGCAAGAAATAAAAAGGAATGTAATGAATTGGACTATTGAAGTAAAATGGGGAGGGAGTGCAGTACATGAAAGGTTGTAGGGCTCTAGCGTACAGAATGACAATGGCAAATACAGTTTATCTTATATGGTTAGAGCGTAATGCTATGATATTTAAACAACAACAAAAAATAGCAAGCTACTTCATCAAGCTTAAAATACAGAAGATCCATGGAAGAGGCAGTAGATATCCTAGAATAGCTATGAGATTACGGAAGTTTAATATCTTTTCATAGAATATAGCAGTAGTAATGAGATGTTGGTTAGCAATGGTGGAGCTTATGTCCACACCGGCTAAATTCTTTTGTTTTGTAAAGTTTACTTGGTAAATGAACTTTACTTACCAAAAAAAAAAAAACCTAATTCATATTCATTGATTGCAATTTAAAAAAATAAAATTAAGGTTGAATAGTAAATTTAGTTAGTTTCTTTACACACACGAAATATAAATGGTGACATATACATATGAACAGAAGGAGTAATAGTTTTTTTTCAGCTAAATATGAACTTCAATTGTAGAAAGTTTCTCAATTAAAAATTGCAACCAAATATTTAGGCAGGAATGATTTTCAGCTTTTCTTTTTGGTTCACTTTGTTGTGATTTAATACTTAAAATGGAAGTTTTTTAATATGATAGAGGCTCAATCAACCATTGTTGTGTTTACACTTTAATTTGTGAGCCTACAAATTTAAGTGTCAAAAATTAAATGAAATGTCACACAACTATTGTTGGTTGTGCCTCTACCATCTTAAAAAAATTTCTTGGGAAGAAAAAAAGTTAGGCAAAGAAATACAGCATTTTCTTTTTATACTTCCCCAATTTTCTCCCGCCTAGTCCACTCCATTCGGCGATGAATAATGATTGGCTTTACCATTCTGCGACCATTGATCTCGTTTGAATTCATGGTTTTTATTCTACTATATTGTTAATGAGAAAACTCACTGTTTGAGCTTGAGAATCACCATTAATGGTGGACAACGAGTAGTTGAAACAATGCTGAAAGAGAGAACACTTTCAGATTCTTCATGTATTGAAAAACTGAACTAGAATGAATACAAGTTTAAACTATATATACACACTTCTAACAGATTTCATAACTAACTCTAACAGTAACATAACTAACTTCATACATTATGTAATTCTAAATCTCAATACCCCCCCTCAAGTTGAAAGTGAGGGAGCTACAGACAACTTGGACAGAACATTGGAGTGTTTGATTCCTGTAAGAGCTTTAGTTAGAATGTCAGCCAACTGTTGATCAGTATGTACATAGTGGAGAGTGATTAGCCCTTCTTGGAGTTTAGTCCGGACGAAATGGCAATCAATTTCAATGTGTTTAGTACGCTCATGAAAGACTGGGTTTCGAGCAATATGTAATGCAGATTGGCTATCACAGAACACTGAAAAAGGACCTGTATGAGGAATGGTTAATTCACTGAACAACCTCTGTAACCAGACCAATTCACCAACAAGCTTCCTAAGGGATCTGTATTCAGCCTCAGCAGAAGATAACGAGATGGTTTCTTGCTTCTTAGACTTCCAACTCACAGGACAATCTCCAAGTAAAACTAGATATCCAGTAACAGATTTTCTAGAATTTGGGCATGAAGCTCAATCAGAGTCGCAAAAGGAACGAACAGTATAATCAGCTGAATTAGGCATGAAGATTCCCAATGTAGGATCTTGTTTAAGATACCTCAACAAATGAAATGCTGCTTTCAAATGTGGCTCGCGAGGTGCATGCATAAATTGACTAAGATGTTGAACACCATAAGCAATGTCAAGCCTTGTGTTGGTGAGAAAATTCAGTTTACCAACAAGTTTTCGATAATATGCAGGATCTGAGAGTAAAGGACCATCATCAGCTCTTAATTTGATCAGGGGATCAAGAGGTGAAGATAAAGGAGTAAACTGAGCACAATTATACTCCTTAAGTAGATCGAGTGCAAACTTTCGCTGAGATATAAGAATTCCATCCTGTGTATACAGAACCTCCAAACCAAGGAAATATTGCAGCTTTCCTAGGTCTTTAATTTTGAATGTATCATGAAGAAAAGACTTTAAGTCATTAATTTCGACTAAGTCAGTCCCAGTGAGCAATACATCATTCACATAAACAGCCACAAATACAATGGAGGTTCCTGATTTCTTGTAAAACAAAGAGTAATCATTCATGGAGTGAGTATAACCTCTAGAGTTGAGAGCATCAGTCAGTTTTGCATACCATTGCCTGCTAGCTTGTTTAAGTCCATATAAGGATTTATTCAACTTACAAACAAGCCTAGATTGATCAGTTCCTATACCCTCAGTAACAGCCAAGCCTTGAGGAATATCCATATAAACTTCTTCATGTAAGTCTCCATGAAGAAATGCATTATTAACATCCAATTGAAAAATATCCCAATGTTTCTTAGCTGCAGTGGCAAGCAAAGTTCTCACTGTTGTCATCTTTACAACTAGAGAAAATGTTTCATTATAATCAATCCCGGCATGCTGTGTATACCCCTTCACTACCAGCCTTGCTTTTAGCCTCTCCACACTACCATCTGCTCTATGTTTTATCTTGTACACCCACTTACATCCAATGGATTTCTTGCCGAGGGGTAAAGGTACCAAATCCCATGCATGATTGTCATGCAGTGCTAGGAACTCATTTGTCATAGCTGTCCGCCATGCAGGATTCATTGCTGCTTCTTCATAAGATGAAGGCTCACAATCACAAGATATATTCATTACAAAAGACTGACTATTAGGCAATAAATTCTTAGGAGCAACATTAGTGTGCTGAGAAGGGACACAAAGAGAATTGGATGATGGTGCATAATGAATAAAATCTTTCAAGGATGATGGTATTTTGTGAACTCTAGAGGACTTCCTGAGAACAGGTTGTGTATCTGTGGGTGGTGATGTAGAAGTATGTACAGGAGATGCAGAATCAGACATAGAATTGTTATCATGATTTATAGAAGAATGCTCATTAGTAGAACATGTAGGAATTGTGGAGGAGTTATCAGGAATGACATTTGGAGCAGTGTCTTGTAGAGAATCATCAGGAATGTTGGAATAATAGAAAGAAGATGAAGGAAATGAAGCAGTATCAGTTGTCAAACTGAAAGGAAAGACTGTCTCATGAAACACTACATCCCTTGATATATGGATTTTCTTAGTGGCTAAATTCAACACTTTATACCCTTTGGTATTAGGTGGATATCCAATAAAGACATGAGGACTTGTCTTTGGATCAAATTTGGTTCTATGGACCTTTGGTGTGGTAGGATAGCATAGACAACCAAAGCTTCTTAAGTGAGAATAAGAAGGTACTACTTGATGTAACACTTCAATAGAAGACTTATTGTGAAGAATTGGTGAAGGAAGCCTGTTAATTATGTAAGTTGCTGTTAGGATACACTCACCCCAATACTTGATTGGTAGTTTAGATTGAAATAACAAGGCTCTAGCAGTTTCAAGAAGGTATTTGTGTTTCCTTTCTACAACACCATTTTGTTGTGGTGTGTGTGGACAAGACTTTTGATGTATAATTCCTTTTGACTGAAAGAATGAATTTGCCTCATTGTTGGAGAATTCCAGACCATTGTCTGATCTAATAATCTTGATTGTAGTGTGGAATTGGGTTTCAATCATGAGTACAAAAGCTTGGATCACACTAAGGGCATTACTTTTGCAACTTAATAGATGTGTCCAGGTTGCCCTACTGTGATCATCAACTAAGGTAAGAAAATATTTGTAGTTATCATGTGTTTTGACATGATATGGTCCCCAGAGATCTATATGTATTAGGTCAAAACAATTAGGTGAAGTAGTGGTGCTGTTGGAAAATGGCAGCCTAGATTGTCTAGCCATAGGACAGATTGGACAAAAGAAAGGTTGCTTTGGTGAGAATTTTACAGGTATAGAGGTTAATTTCCTCATTTTCACGAAAGGAACATGTCCTAATCTATAATGCCATAACAGGTCTGTAGCATTTTCATGAGACACAAAAGGATTAACAACAGAATTAGCATGAGACACAGAAGAGTTGGAAATGTTATTTCTATTATCTTCAAGCAACTTTGTTACATCAGAAATGCAGGAATGGAAATGAGAACTATGGTTTTTATTTTCTGTAAAGAAACAGGAAACAGAAGAACTTTTCTTTTGCAGACACTGAGAACATAGTAGATACAATCCATCATGTATTTTACCAATTTCCAGAGGCCTCCTCAGTGAAGGGTCCTGCAGTAGACATGAAGAATTAGTAAAGAATGCAGTACATTTGAGGTGATCTGTCAAAGCACTGATAGAGATCAGATTGTAATGAAAAGTAGGTATGAAGAGAACATTGCTTAGAGTGATCCCAGAAGTCAATATTGTTTCTCCTACTTGTGTTACCTTAACTTTGTATCCATTAGGTAAGTTTACAAGTATAGGATATGGTATTGTGATGAGTTTGGAGAGGTAACTTTTATTAAAAGTAATATGATGTGTTGCTCCGGAATCTAATATCCACAAGTTAGTTTTTGTTTTGAAACAACCGCATGAATGCTTGCCATGATCAATTGAAGAGTTACAAGCAATTATACCTGCAAAGTTAGCAGCAGCTTCATTTTGAGATGGTGATGCAGATGCAGTGAAAGGATCCTTCATATTTCCTCCTTGGAAAGCTTGCAGCAAGTTGATCAAGTGAGTGTATTGTTCTGTTGACAAGGTGTTTAGAGATCCATTTTGAGTAGAAATATCTTCTCTCTCACTCGATCATTCTCCATGAACATTTGCTGCAGTTCCTTTTCCCTTATACTTTCTGTAACCTGGAGTAAAGTTTGAGTTGGAGGTATTGTTGGTGTTACCAAATCCTGGACTAGAAGATGGCTTCTCAGGATAACCATGTAACTTGTAACACTTGTCTTTTATATGCCCCAATCTCCTACAATATTCACAGAAAGGTCTTGTTCCTCTTCCCCCAGTGTTTTGTGTGTAGTTAGTCTGGAAGCCTCGTCCACCTGAGTTGCCTCCAGTTTGTCGTGACTATCCAATTGAAGAGTTAGCACACATAGAGGGTGAATCTGCGAAGAGTTGGCTGTTAGGCTTAAACTCTCGCTGCTTCTCCTCCTGAATTAGAAGAGCAAATGCTTGACCCATGGAAGGTAATGGTTTCATCATGAGTATGCTACCGCGAATGATGGTATATGCTTCATTAAGGCCCATAAGAAATTGGATCAATCGTCTATCCTGCTCTGCCTTGTACATAGTATCCTTGGCACCACAAGTGCATAAGCAACTGCACTGATTCTTTACACACAAGTTGTTCAGTTCCTCCCAAAGTTTCTTCATCTTAGTATAGTAGGAAGTGATATCTAGAGATCCTTGGCTTAGATCGTTAATCTCCTTCTGGATCTGATACAATTTTGCACCATTTGTTTGATCATATCGATCCTTTAGTTCATTCCATAATTCCAGTGAATCAAAAACGTATTCGACACTATCAGCAATGTCCTTGCTTAGAGAGTTGAGGATCCATGAAGTATCCATGGCATCGCATCGTTCCCATTGGCGATAATTTAGAGAGGTTGATGATGGTTTCAAGCATTCTCCATTGATGAAGCCCAACTTATTCTTCACTGACAGGGAACGAAGAACACCTCACTTCCATGAGCTAAAGCCTATTCCATTGAAAGGAACAGGTACCAACACTGCACCTGCACTATCAGAAGGGTGAATATACAGCTGACTTCCCACATCAATAGAAGGAGGTGGAACAGAGGATTCAACATTTGATTCAACTACTTCAACCATTATGAAAATTGTGAAAATCAGAAATTAGATCAAGACAGAACACAATCAATTGATCGAGATAAGAACACGAAGACAGGAACAGATCACAATTCCAGCAGAAATTTGATCGAGATAAGAACACGAAGACAGGAACAGATCACAATTCGTCGTGGCTTTGATACCATGAGAAAACTCACTGTTTGAGCTTGAGAATCACCATTAATGGTGGACAACGAGTAGTTGAAACAATGCTGAAAGAGAGAACACTTTCAGATTCTTCATGTATTGAAAAACTGAACTAGAATGAATACAAGTTTAAACTATATATACACACTTCTAACAGATTTCATAACTAACTCTAACAGATTTCATAACTAACTCTAACAGTAACATAACTAACTTCATACATTATGTAATTCTAAATCTCAATAGTTCATTTTTAATTTTATTCCTCAAATGTGTTAATTTCTATTTTTTTGAGATCTAACTATGTTTCTCAGACAGTTTCGTCAACTGGTTTCAGAATTGAAGTATTTCCCTTAGAAATATGACTGCACTCAAGTATGTTATCTCACTTATTGAGCATTTTTATTCTTCCATCAAGCAATTATTATGTGTTGCTTTTCTGTTTTCACTTCAGACTAATAGTTCACTTTAAAGTTCTTATAATTTATGGCTCAAGTATTAGTAATAGGTGGAAATTCTAGAGCTTTGTGAGAGTGTAATTATTCTTCACACTCTTCTAATGGTACTAATATTTTAATGATTAGGTTAGTCAGTTTACCTGTGTACAGGATTTATCTTCTTCCCCTTGTTCTACATATATCTTTCAAGCTAAGTTAAAAAATGGACCATTTAGAATTGTTTGCATTTCTTGTAGATTGTTGGCATTATCATTTTTGTTAGTATCTCCCATTTGAGATGTCATGGTTTATGAAGTGCCTCACTTTGTTTCTTTGGGAGTTATGCTTGTTTTGAGAGGGTATATAATATACAAATATCTATGTGAATGTTACATGAATTACGTATAGAGGATAGCATATATGTTGCCTAAATCCTCAATCCTTACTAACAAAGATGTGAAATCTTTACTAAGAATAAAAGAAATAATTTGGTTTTGATCGTCAGAATTAAAATAAATTGCACAGTGATTATGCATATTTTTTTACAATCACGAGTAATATTTTATGATTGTATAAAAATGAGAAAACAACTACTAAATTAAAAAATAAATAAAAAATAGCAGAGGCATTCTTCTTACCATACAAGTTAATAGTTAGAGTTGTTCTCATGATACCACTTTTGTAGTATTAAGATTTTAAATATTCTTCACGGGCACAATAGAGCCACACGCATGTTAATGCTTCTTTAGGTAACAATAGACCTTACCCCTAGAGTGTAGAGATTGTTTTCAATAAACCTTTGGCTCAAGTAAAATCAACGCTTCTTAAGAGAAGCAACGAGTTTCTCCCCTCTTTCTACTTTCTAATTGTAAGATTATTGTAGGAAAAATGAATTGACAGTATAAGGTAGATACAAATGTTGATCGGTTTGATTTTTATTTATTTATTTTGAGCACCAGATTAAATGAGGTAACGACAGACATGTTTTGACATTGTAATGCATAGATAAAACTGCAAAATGGAAAAAGAGAAGGAGACAAAAATCTTTTAGGAAGTATTGTTAAGTACTATTACCTCTGTTTGACATTATATTATAAGAAAGTGATAAAAAATCTAAAGAAAAGGCTTCTGAGACACTGAATACACAAGCTTTAGGTGGAAAATATTTGAATTTTAATAAAAATGTTGCAGTTTGCAAGGCTTATTAAATCGAGACTAATAGCTTGTATCAAATAGTGTACCAGTTGTTTTTTTCCGTATATCATTCAATGCATAGTAAGTAAAAGAGAAAAAAAATTCAAAGCAAGGAGGATCATAGTACAACAGATATTGACAAAGAGAAATAAAGTTTTATGATTTATGGGATCTAAAGGTAAACTCAAACATGACTATGAAAAAGGGAGAAAACTGAAGTGAGCATCAATTATTGAGTCTTTCCATCATTATCTCTTCAGTTTTCAAATTGGTCATTTTATTGTGTGACTTAACCTACTAGAAGAAGGTATCAATTATATGGATGCAAATTTTCTAATGTGTCCTTCACAGTTGCATCAATTCATTGTTCATTTTTGTATTCATTCCGACTAATTCCTCTATTTGATATTGCAATACAGGAAAGAAGAAGCAAAAGTGCAGCTGCATTAGTAGACTTGCGTTATGGATTCCAAAAGCCTACAGTCTATTGTTTATGTTCTCTAATTTCCTTTTCCCATTTTCTTTTCCCCCTTTTATATTACAAAGAGAAACATAGGATTATCAAGTGTAATTAAAGTGTACGTGGTGCCGTTCTGCTACTTCATACGTCATTGATCATCTGTGGATGGTGACAAATTCTTTCTAGATCGTAGCAAACCCGAAAAAGAGAACTACGAGTGTAGAGGAAAAAATTAGTTATAAATTCACAATGTTTTATATATTCAAGATCATTTTCTTGAGGATTGAGATCGGCTATTTGATTTAATTTCAATTGCTTTCTGTTGTATAGTTGAGACCATTTCTCACATCTTGCTTTCTATGTTATTTTGAAAAATTGATTTCTCGTTTCTAATAAATGTCAGCATTTTACAAAGAGACGATGGGGTTCTCAAGTTAATTAAGTTTCCTTTTAAATTCTAAAAGTAGGAGTTAACATATCTACTAGTGTAAAAGAATTGTAGAAATTTACTTTATGGGCATATAATATAATAACAATAAAATCAAGAAAATGAAAACTATTACCAATGTATTTTTATTCCATTAGTGATCATCAACACTAAATTCAAGTTCTCTACTTCTAACATCGGCATAGGACTTTTATCGACTTTGAGCTGTTTCAATAAGACAACCCTTCACCGTAGCCTTATGCACTATCCAGCCCTATCGAATGTTGAGAGACCTAAACCTCCTACCAGAAAGAGCCTAGGAGACACTATGATACTAGAATGATAGATAGTATTATAAGAAAACTCAATCAATGACAAATGATCATCTCAATTACCCTTGAAATCAATCACACAAGCTCTCAACATATCTTTCAAAGTCTTATTAGTAAGCTAGACTTGTCTTTTGGTCTGAAGATGAAAAGTCATGCTAAACTTCACTTGGGTACCAAGACCTTTATGAAACGTCCTAAAAAACTAGAACAACGATTTGAGATAATGGACAAAGGCACTCCACACAACAAACTTGCAATACTCCACAACTGAAAATGAAGTGTTCACAAGAAGAAAATGAGTGGATTTCATCATTCGATCCATAATAACCCAAATCGAGTCAAACTAACAACGAGTATGAGGTAAGCCCATAATGAAGTCCATATTCATGTTTTTTTACTTCCCGGTAGGAATACTAATATCTTTAGTCAAACCAGTGGGTTTTGATACTCAACTTTCACTTGTTTAAAATTCATACATTTACCGACAAGTTCTACAATATCTTCGTCATACAATTTCACCAATAAGCCTGCTACAGATCTCTATACATCTTTACTGATTGAGGGAATGAATAGAATACCGAGAACTAAGGGATTCTATCAAAACATGAATTCTCAACTAAACAACATTTGGAACATATAGTCGACTTTGGTATCAAGAATAAGTATCCCCTTCCGAGGATTGATGATCTTTTTGGCCAACTTCAGGATGCCACTTGCTTTTCAAAGATAAACCTCAAATCTAACTATCATTAGTTGAAAATAAGAGAAAGTGACACTGTGAAGACATCATTCAGGACCCGATATAGTATAATTTCTTGTTACGTACGTTGGCTTTACTAATGCTCCTGCAACGTTCATGGATCTGATGAATAAAGTGTTTAAGTTGTATCTTGATGGGTTTGTCATCGTATTTTATTGACGACATATTGATTTATTATAGATTTGAGAAGGATCATGCTAGTCATCTTAGAATAATACTCTAAACTCTTAAGGAAAGAGAGTTGTATGTCAAATTTTCTAAGTGAGAGTTTTGACTTCAATATGTGGGATTCTAGGACGCATTGTATCTGCAGAAGGGATTCGAGTTGATAGCCAAAAGATTGTAGTAGTGTAGAATTGGTTAGACCCACTTCTCAAACTGATATTGTGATATTAATTCTCATTTATTCATTTATTGCAATGCAAAGAACACAAAGTTAAATATGTTACAAAGAGAATAAATTTTCCGTTCTAAAACAAAAACAAGAGTTTCTGTAGAATGTGATGTAATGGCCTTTAATGCCATTAAAATTCACAATGCGTTATCAAATTAACTCTTGACTCTAAAATAACTCCTATAGAAATTTCCTATATCAATAGTGCCTTTGTGAAAGCTAAAAAAAAATAACACTACCAACATAAATAAAAAGAAGAGAAAAACATTTTCCTCCCTCTTCTTATCCTTAGAATATTTTTTGGGCAATTAGTTTTGAGCAACCTCCAAGCTCTCAGTCACGAGTGCACGTGTTTGAGAGTAACTGTGGAATCTTGGGGAGCGACCGGCTGCATCAATTTGCACCGGAGTTGAGCCAAAATTGCCTTCAAGGCAGTGGCTTGCTACGACACAGTGTTTGAGATAAGTTATTTACTATTTTATAATTCCATTCTAATATCAATATTGTAGTATTTTTTTTTAACAATTCGAAAGAGATTTCCAACATACAATATTGATAATGGCTATTTCTTTGAATAAAACTTTTAATGATTTGTCAAAACTTGAGCCCTTGGATGAAAACAATTTTAAACGATGGTCACTAAAACTTTTAATTTTCTTTTAACAATTAGAAGTTGATTATGTTTTATTTAAATAACCTTCTATGAATGGTTCTATCACTAATACTGATTCCAACAATGTTATAATTGTTGATGACGTTATTAAAAAGAAGTTTGAAAAGGACAGCAAAATTGTTAGAGGACATTTGCTAAATCATATGACGAATCCTTTATTTGATTTATTTTTAAACTATAAATCTGCCAAAGAAATATGGGATAGTTTAGAAAATTAATATTGTGCTGATGATGCTAGAAAGAAAAAAATATGTTCTCGGTCAGTGGATTAAATTCCAGATGGTTGATAACAAGCCAATAATGGAACAAGTTCACGAATATGAGAATTTGACTGTTGATGTTCTGAACGAAGACATGAAGATGTGTGAGATATTTCAGGCTAATGTTCTGCGTGAAAAATTCCCACCATCTTGGAGTGATTATAGAAATCAATTAAAACAGAAGAAGAAGAATTTAACTCTTCAGGAACTTATTAGTCATATGAGGACTGAAGAGGTGAACCGTTACAAAGATAAGATGGAAGAACTTTCTCTTAATTCTTCTAAAGCTAATCTTTTTGAATCTTCTGGTACTGTTGTGAAAGACAGGTTCAAACGTAAACAGAAGAAAGTCTCGAAAAAGGAACATATGAAGAAGAAAATTCAATTCAACAAGCTGGAGAGTCAAATTCTAAAATTTAAGGGTTCTTGTTTTGTTTGTGAAAAAGTTGGTCACAGGACTTCTAGGTGCTATCAAAGAAAAGGGCAGGAATCAAAGCAGGAAGGACAAAGTGATGTCAAAGCTAATCTTGCTGAGGGTAATGAAGTGATTGCTGCTGTT
This sequence comes from Solanum pennellii, assembly GCF_001406875.1. Taxonomy (NCBI): domain Eukaryota; kingdom Viridiplantae; phylum Streptophyta; class Magnoliopsida; order Solanales; family Solanaceae; genus Solanum; species Solanum pennellii. The sequence goes on along the minus strand of NC_028637.1, from coordinate 71,047,794 downwards.
GTCGTTGAGACAAATCTGGTGGCAAACAAAATTGACTAGGTGCTAGACACAGGCGCCTCAAGGCATTTTTGTGCCAATAAAAAATTATTTCATGACTTTGAGGAGTCCATTGATGAAGAGTGTGTATATATGGGTAACTCCGCTTCTGCTGTTGTAATGGGTAAAGGAAAAGTTTTACTTAAATTAACTTCTAGAAAGACATTATCCTTTGAATAATGTTTTGTATGTTCCCTCCATCCGTAGAAACTTAGTTTCCAGAGCACTTCTCAACAAAGTAGGCCTTAAACTTGTTTTTTAAGCTGATAAAATAATTATTTCTCGTGGAGGAGACTTTGTTGGGAAGGGATATCTTAGTGAGGATTATTTGTATTGAACATTGTTCAAGAGATTGTCAATAATGGAAGTCTTTCAAATTTGGCTTATATTGTTGAGTCTATTAACTTGTGGCATGGTAGACTAGGTCATGTTAATATTGCTTCTATTAAAAGACTTAGGAAAATGGAATTAATTCCTATCATAAAAGCTGATGAGTTTTCTTTATGTCTTGTGTGGGTAGAAGCAAAGCATGCCAAGAAACCTTTCAAATATTTTATTAGCAGAAATACCAAATTACTTGAACTAATACATTCAGATTTAGCAGATTTCAAGAACACTGTTAGCAAAGGTGGAAAAAAGTATTACATTACTTTTGTTGATGACTTTTCTAGATACAGTAAGGTATATATTCTTAAGTCTAAAGATGAGGCTGAAAGCATATTTTTAAAATTAAAAGCAGAAGTTGAAAATCAATTAGACAGGAAAATCAAGAGATTTACATCTGAATAGGTGGTGGATATAGTACTAAAACTCTAGAATATTTTTGTGAGAAAATGGTATTATAGATGAGGTTAGTTCTCCGTATACTCCCAAAAAAATGGTGTAGACGAACGAAAAGATAGAACTCTTAAAGAAATGATGAATTATATGCTTTTAAGTTCTGGTCTATCTGACAATATGTGGGAAGAAGCAGTCTTATCTGTATGCTATATTCTCAATAGAGTCCCTCAAAAGAAGTTAGACAAGACCTCATATGAGTTGTGGAAAGGGTTCACTCCTAACTTGAAATTTCTGAAAGTGTGGGGGTGTTTGACTAAGATTGGTCTACCTGATTTTAAACGAGTAAATGTTGGTTCTAAGACTTCTGATACTGTCTTTATTGGTTATGCTCAAAATAATGCTGCATATAGATTTATGTATCTAAATGATCATTCTATTTGTGAATCTACAGATGCAGAATTTTTTCATCATATTTTTCCTTTGAAACATAATGTGCTGAGTGATGTGCAAAATAATGCTTCTGCATCTATGTCAAAAAATTCGTGTGTTGTGCCTTCTTCTAATATTATTTCCAATAATAATGAAAATGAACTAAGAAGGAGTAAGAGACGTATAATTGAGACAAGTTCTGGTCCCGATTTTATCACTACTTTCTTAACTGAAAATTATGATATTAATGTTTTAAATGATGAATTAGTGTCTATCTGTTTAATTGAAGAAGATATTATTAAGACTTATTATGAAGCATTGAGATCAATAGATGTTCCATTTTGGAAAGAGCCTATTAAAAGTGAGTTAGACTCTATAGTTTCTAATCACACTTGGGACTTGTATGATTTACCTAAAGGTTGTAAACCCATAAGTAGCAAGTGGATATTTAAGAAGAAATTGAGACCTGATGGTACAATTCATAAATATAAGGCTAGACTTGTGATTAGGGGTTTTAACCAAAAGAAAGGAGTTGATTACTTTGATACTTATTCTCTAGTGACTAAAATAGTGACCATTAGAACTCTTATTTCTTTAGCCGCTATTCATGTTTTGGTGGTACATCAAATGGATATTAAAATTGCATTTCTAAATGGTGATTTAGAGGAAGAGATCTATATAACTCAACCTGAGGGTTTTGTGGTTCCAGGACAAGAGGATAATATATGCAAACTGAGAAAGTCCTTATATATGGGCTAAAACAAGCCGTAAGCAATGGTATGAAAAATTTAATATCACATTACTGGATAGTGACTTTGTTGTAAATTTATCTGATATATTTGTTTATACTAAGAAGATAGGTCTAGATTGTGTCATTATATTTATATGTAGATGACATGTTAATCTTTGGTCCTAATGTGAATGTTATTAATGAGACTAAGAACTTTCTTTCTTCTAAATTTGAAATGAAAGACCTTGGTGAAGCAGATGCAATTTTGGGAGTAAAATCAAAAGAATTGCTAATGGTTTCTCTTTGTGTCAGTCTTATTACATTGAAAAGATGTTGAAAAAGGTTGATTTTTTTTATGTAGCTATAGTGAGAACTCCTTATAATCCTAGCATACACTTGAAGAAGAATAAATAATCTACTGTTTCTCAAACTAAATATGCTAAAATAATTGGGAGTGTAATGTTTCTCATGAACTATACTCGACCTGATATAGCTTATACTGTTAGTAGATTGAGTAGATATAGTCATAATCCAGTAGTGAACACTAGAATGCTCTTCATCGGTTGCTAAGGTATTTGAGAGGTACTATAAATTGGTGTTTGCATTTTAACAAATTTCTTGCTTTTTTAGAAGGTCTTTCTGATGCATACTGGGTAGCTGACAATGATGAAGTTAGCTCCACCAGTAGCTATGTGTTTACTTTGGGTGCAGGTGCTATTTTGTGGAAGTCTTCCAAACAGACTTGTATAGCACGTTCTACCATGGAATCATAATTCATTGTGATCTCGAGTTGGAAGGTAAAGAAGCTGAATAGCTGAGAAATGTTTTGGAAGATATGCCTTTGTGGGGAAGACAAGCTTTACCAGTTTTGCTTCAATGTGACTCACAAGCACCAATTGGAATTGCCAAAATAGTGTGTACAGTGGAAAAATGAGACATATTTGCATCAGACATGTTGCAGTTAACCAACTGTTGAAACTGGGTGTTATTTCCTTGGAATTTGTAAGGTTCAAAAGAAATTTGGTGGATCCTATGACCAAGGGCTTGACAAGGAAAACAATCCTTGAAACGTCGAGGGAAATGGGGATAAAACCCATTGGTTGAGATAATGTGGTGGACCTCTTAGGCCTCAATATACACCACACTTTCTTTCCATATGGCTTGAGGCAGTGTTTTATAAGGTTGAGCTTATTTTACTCTTAATAATTCTATAGACTTAAGGTGGTCTATTTGAAAAAGACTTGATGGAATCACCTATGTGACTGTAAAGGTGTGGCCATTTTTTTTATGAAAGACTTGGGTCGTCTTTCTAGAGCACTCATAAGACCTAAGATGTGTGTGCATGACCATAAAAGCACTTTGTTTGTATCATAGAGGTTGTTTAACATTTAAGGATATACTATGTTTTATGGGGGTCTCAATTTATATCCACTCATTTCAAGCGTACTATATCACTACGTGTCAATTCAAATAGAAAGATATTAACACTTACGTACATGTTCCTTCCCTTTATCCAAAATTTGTTCTTACCCTTTGTCGTTGCATTAGTGGGGGATTGTGATATTAATTCTCACTTATTCATTTATTGTAATGCAAAGAACACAAAGTAAAATATGCTACAAAGAGAATAAATTTTTCGTTCTAAAACAAAAACAAGAGTTTCTGTAGAATGTGATGTAATGGCCTTTAATGCCATTAACATTCACAATCCGTTATCAAATTAACTAATAACTCTAAAATAACTTTTATAAATTTCATATATAAATAGTGTCTTTGTGAAAGCTAAAAAAATAACACTACCAAAATAAATAAAAAGAAGAGAAAAATATTTCCCCCCCTCTTCTTATCCTTAGAATATTTTTCGGGTAATTGGTTTCGAGCAACCTCCAAACTCTCAGCCATGAGTGCACGTGTTTGAGAGTTAATATGGAACCTTGGGGAGCAACTGACTGCAGCGATAGTGATTTGCACCAGAGTTGAGCTAAAATCACTTTCAAGGAAGTGGCTTGCCACGAGAGATAAGTTATTTCCTATTTCAGAATTCCATTCTAATATCAATATTGTAGTATTTTTCCTAACAGATATAAGGGGTTTTTGGGATTGGATGGTTATTATAGAATGTTTATTGAGGGATTTACATCCATTTCTTCCCTATTGACTAACTAGAATTAGAAAACAACCAAGTTTCAATGGTTTGAAGCTAGTGAGAAATGCTTATAGGAATTGAAAACACGGTTCATTACTACCCTAGTGTTGATCCTACTAGAGTCAAATAGCTTTGTTATTTATTATGATGCATATAGAGTTGGAGTTGGTTGCGTATTGATATAGAATGGCAAGATTGTAGCCTACACCTCCAGAAAGCTTAAGATTGATTGAAGAATTATCTGACTCGTGATCTCAAGTGAGCAGTGGTAGTATTTGCTTTAAAATATGGCGTCACTATCTCTGTGGTGTTCATGTAAATGTTTTTTTTTGTCATAAGCAAGTTAATCTTAGACAGAGGAGATGGTTAAAGTTTCTTAATTAGTTATTATGACCTGAGAATCTACTGTCACCCAGACAAGGCTAATGTTGTTGTTGATGCTTTGAGGATGTTGTCTATAGGAAGTATTGTTCATGTTGAGGAAGGCAATAATAAATTGGCAAAAGAGGTTCACAGACTTGCCCATTTGGGTGTCCGTCTTTATGATTCTAGTGAAGGTGGAGTTGTGAGGATTAATGGGACTGAATAATCCCTAGTGTTTGAAGTGAAGGATAAGCAAGACCAAGACCCTCTTCTACTTGAACTAAAAGCAAATGTTCATAAGCAAAAGGTGATGACTTTTGAACAAGGAGGAGATGGTGTATTGAAATATAAAGGAGATTATTTTTCCCAATGTGGATGAACTTCAAAATATATAGGCTCATAGTTCTAGATACTCGATCTATCTTGGATCAATAAAAATGTATTATGTCTTGAGAGAAGTCTATTGGTGGAGCATTATGAAGAGGTGAATTGCAGAGTTCATTGCTTGGTGCCCAAATTGCAAACAAATCAAGGTAGAGCACCAAAGACCCGGTCATGTGGCTTTGAACATAGCTCTTCTGGAATAGAAGTAGGGGATGATTATCGCGAAGAAAATATGATTCAATTTGGGTGATTGTAGATCGGATGAATAGATCAATCCATTTCATGTCAGTACTAACTACCAATTAAGCAGAGTATTATGCCAGATTATTCATTCAAGAGATAGTTCGACTTCATGGAATTCATGTATCTATCATTTCATATAGGGGTGTGCAATTGACCGCTCAGTTTTGGAAGTCTTTGCAAAAAGGCTTGGGTTCAAAGGTAAACCTTAGTACTTCTTTCCATTCTCAGACTGATGGTCAAGAAGAGCACACAATTCAGACCCTAGAGGATATGTTGAGGGCATGCATAATATATTTCAAATGTTTTTGGGATGACCACTTGCCTCTCATAGAGTTTGCTTACAATAATAACTATCACTCCAATATGCAAATGACTATCTATGAGGCTCTTTATGAGTTAAGATGAAGATCTCCTATTAGTTTGTTTGAGGTTGGTGAAGGTGAGTTGATAGGGCTAGAATTAGTTCATCAAGCCATGGAGAAGGTGAAGCTTATTTAAAAAAGGTTAAAAACAACGCAAACTCATATCCTATACAGATGTATTAAGGTTAGAATTTTAGGTTGATGATTGGGTTTACTTGACGGTTTCACCAATGAAGGGTGCCATGAGATTTCTTAAGAAGGGAAAACATAGTCTCCGATACATTAGTGCTTACAGAATATCCAGGAGAGTTGACAATGTTGCTTATATTTTGAGCTACCGTCAAGCTTAGCAACAGCCCGTCCGATATTCCACATTTTTATGCTGAATAACTGTATGGGTGACCCTTCACTTTTGTACCTACTAAGAATATTGTTATCAAGGACAATATATCTTATAAGTAGATGTCGTGAAGAGCCTTTATCGTCAGGTTCGTAGGTTGAGAACTAGTGAGGCTGCATTAGCCGAGGTCTTTTGGATTAATTACTTCATTGAGAAAGCTACTTCAAAGGGTGGGGAGGATATAAAGAAGAGATAACCTCATCTCTCTTCTTTCAGCAAATTCCAAACCAACTTATTAACTTTTAGTAAAGTAGATTTTAAGTTTATATATTGAGATGTGTTAAATTGCAAGGTGTGTATTTGAGTTTAGTTTTTCGATTTTTCCAACTCATGTTTTTCTTAGTGTGATCTCTTTCGAGGACAAATATATTCAAGGGGGAGATACTGTAACACCTCATACTTCAATTAGTTGTTAGTTTTTGGTCACCTTCAAACAACCATATCTTTCAGATTATAAAAAATTAGGTGGACCCTGATATATAAAACCGAAGGTCTTTGAGTCCTCTTTTCAAAGCTACCATTGTTTGCTAAGTTTTAAGCCCCGAGTAAAAAGTTAGTACCATTTAAGTGAACCCTGTCTAGTTAAGGCATTTCATCCATTTGAGATCAGGGTATTTTAGTCTTTTCCTTACCCCACTAGGCTTGATCACACTTTTACTCAGTCGACGGATGGTCTGATTAGACGTTAAGTTATTTTTCACATACATAAGCAATTAAAATTTTAGGGCAAAGTTCACGAGAGGAAAAATGGCTAAGTTCAAGCGTTCATCAAGAATTGTAGAATTCACCAAGAACATCGTTCTTTCCAAGTACATAAGGCTTCTCACAGTGTTGTACTTGTTCTTCTTCACGTCATACATATAATTTCATCCATGAATTATTCCATGAAATCGTTTATTGGGAAATTCATGAGTAGTTGTTGCTTTGAACCTCATAAAAATGGGGTTTTTGAGTTTCTTGTGTTGATTATCTTGAGTATGAGTTGGGTTTCTGGATAGAGATTGTTTGAGATTTTGATGACTTTGTGTTGGTTTTGTGAATTAAAAAGAGATTATACCAAATCACATTACTTTAGATGAGTTAGGAGCTGAAAATTTGAAGAAAAAAATCATCAAACTTCTAGGAGAGTATGTGGGCGACGTGCCACCACTCCTCCACGACTACTGGTGTCATACTCCGAGGCTACCCTCTAGACATAATACGAGACCCTGGATCATGAGTGACCCCATGCTAACCGTGAGTCTGGCATATATCAACCATACTGAAAATGACTAAGTAAAACATGTACTATAAGGAAGCTAGAAAATAGTGGATATGTAAAAATGGGAAAAACCCAATTAATCTTAATATGTAAAACATAAAAAGAGTTTCGTGATGGAAACAAAACTTACAACTCTAGCTGAATCTACTACTATGCCCGAAAAACCTCTAATGAATTTAATTGTTAGGACATGACCTATAGCTAACTCTAACAAAACTGATAACTGGAAATAAAGACTGAAAAAGAAAACATGTCTATTGTCCTCAAAATATGAGGACTCACCATTGAATATAATCAATGTAGACCTATAACCAAATACGTGTGATATGGATGCTGAGTGTCTAAACCTACATCATGAAGCAATGTAGCGCAAAGTATGCATCATCACTTGGAATGTATTGAGAATATAGATAGATATGCTAGGCTCAAAAAAGTATATAAGCTTAAAAATACATAACTAAGAATTAATATATAATTTGAACAAGAATATGTATATGTACTAAAGTATAATTGAAAAATAAACTGAATGCAATGACCAAGTACTAATCATGAAGACAACATGTGGAAATGTATAGTAAATTCAATGGTGGAAACTTGGTCAATACACTAAGAGTTTGTCGTGGGAGATACTATTAACCAACAAAAACCACGAGAGTTAAACGTGGATTCAGATGTATACGGCCCATCGAGAGGACCCCATATACCTTGACAGGGGTATAAAGTCATGACCGTGGTGTGATCACTAAAACTGATCACCATACATAGGCACACAATTTTGGGACCTTGAGGGTATGTTAAACCCTAGTCCAACTCGGTGCTAAGTCTACTCCTAACTAAATATCATGAATTTAAAATGCACTAAATACTAAATAACTCAAAATACTGACATACTAACTGAGAATGCAACATTTATGTACTAGGAGTGTGGCATTCAAAATTCGGAGCATGATAATCTATCTAACTAACCTTGCAAGTATAATTCATGAACTAAGAGAAATTAGACAAACTAGGGTTCTGATTTTATACAAGGAATTATGCAATGTTTCAAATAAAACATAATATTTTGATTAAGGTTACTCGAACAACAGAATTACCATGAATCTTCAATTATTTATAAGCCCGGTTTAAACAAGAAGAATCAAGGAACTAACTGAAATCCAAGGACCTAATGGGTGAAAGGAACAACTAGTGAAATCCCACATAACTAGTGACAAAATCTACGGAGAAATCCTTTGGATTTCGGAATTGTACTTATTGGTCGTCATTTGAACCACTTCCACAAGGCTTTACTAACAAGCATAACATTTAATCCATGCTTGGTTTTTAGAGAAGTCTGTAGATTTAGAAAGAAAGTTTAAATATGTTTCATTTGATAGATCATGGACCACCTAATTCATTTTATGCTAAAAGAAAAACCCTTTGAAGTTGATCTAAAAACAATTTTCCCCTAATTAGTTGTAGACCTTCACTTACGGCCAGACTTATGGTCCGTAGGTCCAACCCCAGACCACATAGATCGACCGTGGGTGGGATTAGATACCCCTAAGTCAGGTAACCAATGACACGACCACACCTATGATTTGTGGTCTAATACACGGTTAGTCAATGGCTGCCATTGGTCCTCACACTAGATGTAGGAAAACTGCATTTTTTTCCATATTCTTGAATACGAGATGTTACAATATTTCGCCCTTGGTTACATTCGTCCTCAATTAAGACTAAGAAATCTGAATACAAATGAAGGTCTATACCACTCGCGAAACCTTAGCGTTCTTGATGGATTCTTGATCTTTCTCTCCTTTTCTTCCAAGCCCTAACCATGAATTGGTTTTCTAAAACTGGCTTAAGGTTTATTTTAGCTCCTGATAAACCCTTAAAACAAACTAGGAAATATTTGGATGAAATGACAAGTTTACCATACTAAAATCCGGATTGAGACCTACCTCAATCCAACAGCCCAATTTCCGATGGACATATCTCCCTCATATGATATTGAAATTGTGCAAACTCGCCGGCGTTGGAAAAATCTCTCCAAGTGCTTTGCAACCATATAAATAACTGACTCAAACACATCCTGAGCTAGAATTTATAACTGTTTGAAAATGACCAAAACTAACTTTCTTAACCTAGAAAATTTTCCAGATTTTCCAAATTCTTTCAAAAATTATTATTTTTAATTTCTTAGCTTATTCTTGGCTATTTCGAGTTATGAGATGTTACAAATCTTAGCACTGATTTTTTTTTTTGTGAAAATTTTCAATCAATTCAAATGGTTTTGGCATTTGCACATAATAATGTTCTTTCAATATTGTCTTTTTAACGATGAATTAAGAATGATCATAAAAATCAGTTCTGGTTACCATGTAGGCTAGATTATATATTTATTGCATCAGTATTTTATTAATCTATTTAATTATTAGATTATGTGAAAAGTAAAATTAATATGTTAAAAATGGAGAAAATACTTAAATAGGAATGGTGGTCAGTGATATATATATATATATATATATATATTTAAAAATATGAAAAAAAATATGAACCAAGTGTAGTAATATGTTCCTATAAATACAACGGTTGTTGAGAAGGAAATTCAACCTTTATATTTTCTTTTTTTTTTCCATTTTCCAATCAAAGTAGCATCACATAATATGGCCGGAGCACGTCCTTTGCTTAACTTTGCGTTTTACTTTGTTGTTGTCGTAGCTGCAATTACTGGTTCATTATCTTACCTTCCATCTTATTAAACAATTTATAAGTTTTATTAATTGATGTGCATTTCTATTATCAATATTTGTTAATTATTGTCATGATATGCAGTTACTTTTTCTCGTTCACCGAAGATGCAAGCAATGGGTGCACGCGAAATGTCACTTGATATTGTAGAGATTGATCAAAAATTAATTCCGGTTGGTGCTATAATAACTTGCTTGAAAAGATGCTACAAGAAGAGTGATTGCAGCGATGGATGGCTTTGTAGAGATTGCGCGAATGATGCATTTGATCAAGGTGGAAAACATTGCGACAAGTTTACTGCTTCTGGACAAGGATATTTTGCTATGCTCAATCGTCGTCAAGTTAATCATGCGGGTTATGTATTTGCAGTTTGATGATGCAAGTGAAGAAATAATTAGCAGTTCCTTCATGTATTTATCTAGTTTTTTTTCCATGATGGCCTATGGATACTTTCTCCTTACCTTTGTTCCTCTTTGTCCTCTTTGTGTAATAAATAATATTAAGTGAACTTAGAAGAACATTTATGGTTTTTTTCCAATAAGTTTATGTGAGCAATTTGGCTTGTGATTGCCATTTTTTGTTATCAATTAAATGCTTGAGTTTCCTTTTAATTCCTAGTACAATTCTTGGAGAAAGACTTACTTTGAAATATAATCTTGAAAAACATGGAAGGAATCTTGAATGACTACAACAACATAATTTGCTTCATCACTATCTTCCTTTCTTAGAATACTATTGCTCTACATGAATTTTTCTAACTCCAGGACCTTTTACTATTATTTCTTATAACATCATAACTCATATTCTCATTTCATGTGAAATTACTACCCAATTTATTAAACGTACTTCCTCATAAGGGACTCAACTAAATCAAGGTTTAAAGAAGAGAGTCTAGGATCACATCTTTCTTTTAGCTTGAACACACGATTCATATGAATAAGAGTGAATTCATTCAAATCTAAACAGTTAAGCCTTCTCACAGGTTCTTTCAAGTTCATTTGTAGTCTCATGACTTTCTGAATTCTTTTGCTCAGAGTAACTCATTTATAAGGATATAGGCTTTACTTTTCAACTACCTTGAGTATGATGGGTAGTCGAATGGATCTGGGAAATGCACGAGTTTGAATAAGTTCGTTATCACACAGTTCCATTGCACAATTTAGAGTATGACAGAATGAAAATTTTTCTGAAGTGTCTGCAGTCCCTCATTAATAGAAGTGGGCTCCCTACAACCATAAATAAGATCATGCATGACACGACTTCATAGAAACTTTAGGACACTTGAATTTTATGCTCTAATACCAAGTTTGTCACGATATGATCCTACACCCTGGACGTGGTCAGCATTGGAGAACCATTGCTGGCCCTCAAGCAAACCCCTATCTCGGCTGACTACAAGTGATAGACAAAATAAAACATACATAAGCATAAAATTAAAAGAAATGTTTAAAAATAATTTACTATATCTCAAAACATCATTGAATATACTGAGTATGAAACATAAGTTTAGTGAAAGACTCTCAATTTTTTTTATCTATGAAGCCTCTACTATACAAAAATGAGTGCCAGGATAGGACCCACGACTCTTTATAAGAACTACTACTAACAACTCATATAATTGAAGTACTCTGGAAGAAAGGAAGCCTCACTCATAAGAATATGAAATGACAAATTGATCTCAATAGAATCTTGTTGATGATCCTAATAACTTGTATTTGCATAATTAAAATATGCAGGTCGAATAACATCGGTACACTGAATGTACGAGAATGTAATATAGATGAATAATAGATAATTGAAAGAAAGGACTGGAATAGGTAATAATGCCCTTAAGCTGAATGTAAAGAAATAACGAAGCTAAATTATTAAAAAATTTTACAAAATGCTTTCTCATCTATGAACTCAACATAAGAAGTGATATAAAAATATACTTTAACTCTATTGGGATATCCTTCAACCGACAACTATCACTATGAGTTGCATGATGATAAACTGTGTTTCCCATGATTCGAGAACTATCTTATACCTTGTCGGGGTATAGAATGCCTCAACGAAGCCGATCCACTAAACTCTGCCCAAAGGCACATATGATTCATCTAAAAGTATGACCATGTACCTACGTTGAAATACATGGTTTATAAGGAATATGAGTTGTTTGAATTCATCCTCATATTGTATCAACCCCCAAGCCTACACATTGGACGTTGCCGGCACTCGAAGACCATTGTTGGTCTCAAGCGAACCCTTGACCTGGATTACTTAACTCAGAAGAAGACTAAACTCAACTTAAACAATAAGTAAGACTTGTTTAAAGGAAAGTACTTCTTATGATATCCGGCCATGACGACACTCAAGTCTCAACAAGCAACAATAAACTCTCAACTGCAGTCTAGTGTCTACGAAGCCTCTAAATTGACTGAAGATGGATGTTGGGATAGACCCCACAACATTCTAAAACTGAACTACTAAAAGCAAAACAAATGGATGTCCTTTGGAATGCAAAGAGGCTCACCACTGACTCTGGAGCTCAATCTGGATCAGCAAAACGCCACGTGCTGATCCTGGTTACCTCCGTCTGCATCATGGAACGATGCAGGCCAACTGACATCACATTGAATGTATGAGTATGCGAGTTGGAAATCTAAACAAAACTTCGTCTTGAAAGGGAGTAAGAATGAATACTTACCTTGGATCTGCTCAACTCATGATGTACTAACTCTTATTCGATATACGCAGTTAAACTAAATGTAATATAAGGAAATGTTGATTGAAAACATGATTAAACCTCTGAGTATATGTATATATACAAGTACACAATAATGTCTGAGACGTATATAAAATACAATTACAACAACTGATGTGTATAAAAATACATTTACCTATAGAAGATTCTCAAACCGACAACCATCACTTAAGAGCTACAACGATAATACAGTGGTCTAACGCACGCTGCCAGCACTTCCTATTCCCGACCAAATGTATAAGACCTAAACTGCCTAATGGATCCACAAGTAATTGTGAAAAGGAGTCATTTAAAAACTATGACCCTTATCTACCCATGGTGGCTACATGATTTATGGGGCCTGTGAGTTATCTGAACTCTCCCTCATATCGGTGCTCAATACTACTCTAAAAAATATACTCGCTCTTATGTTTAAAACATATTGATTCAGTGGTTTGAGATTAGTTCTCAAAACTTAGCATATAAAAAGCTCTCTTGGTAATCATAGTTTCCTCTTCCTTCTATTAAAACTATCCATAGGCTTTGTAGAAGTCTAGTTTTCCTTCCTTCTCAAAAGTTTTGAATTTTTTTTGTTTAAACTCATAGGGACTACTTAGTTACCTTATAACTCTTGAGAAGTGAACTCAACTTGATACTCTTTGCTTACTTGAAACTTAACTCTTAGGGAATGCTTAATTCCCTTATTTTTGAGAAATGAACTCAACTCTTTAATCTTTGTTGACTTGAACTTTAAGTATTTAAAACAAAGTGAAGAATGTTTCTGAAAGATTTTAAAAAACTTTATAACTTTACTTTGACTTGTTTCTTAACTTCTAGACTTGGCTATTAACTTCTTTGAATTTGATCTTAACTTTCCTTGAATTGGATTATGGATTCAAGGATCATGATCTCATGTTTATGGATGATTTAATGATGTTTATATGTACTCTAGAGTGTTAGAATCAATTAGGAATGAAGGGCAAATCGGTTAGGAACTAGTACGAAAATATAAGGAAATAACAAGGTTTCCAGGGGGTCCTGGCGCTCGGAGAGGCGCGGAGAGCCAGAGCCTGACGGACAGAGGATGTCCTCAGGTGATCTTAGAGGCACAACGCGCCAGAGCCTGACGGACAAACTTTGTCCTGAGGGGCTTTGGAGGCGCGGCGCCCCAGCATCTACTCAACGGGTTTTCCAACTTTCTTCTTCCTTTTTTATCTCTAAAGCTTCCCAAAATCTCATGGATTCCACCCCAAATCTTAGGGTCACTAAATAACTCATTATCCAATAGTTTATATCCAAAAACAGTCCGAAAATATAGATTAAAACTAACAGGGATCAACAACATTTCAACCAACAAGAACTTCAAAGTTTTCATTAAGAACTTTAAGATTTTTATTCAATTTTCACTCTAAATTGTTGTAAATCAAATTGGAGGGAGGGTGAAAGAACCAACACCGAATTATCTCACATACCTTTTTAGGGATCACCCCCGACAAAATCCACGAACGAATTATTGGTGTTCTTGCATCTTCTTCTGCCTTCCTCTTTTTTGTCCTTTCTCTCCAAGCCCGAGCTTATTTTCTAAATGTGAAAACTGATTGAGATCAGCTTAGACTTCAAATTATTGTCCCTAAATCGAAAATAATAATTAATTTAGGAAAAGACCAAAACACCCTTAAAAATCCGGGTTTGGAACTTTTCCTGTTCAACAATCCAACTTCCGAAAATCATATCTCCCTCATACGACCTTCAAAATTCACAAACTGGACGTCGTTGGAAAGATCATCCGATGAGAGTTACATCCATATAAATAAATCACCCAAAATCTTCCTGAGCTGGGAGTTATAGCCGTTTGAAAATGATCGAAACTCTCTTTTGAAATTTTGAAATTCTCCAATTTTCCAGACTTATTTCCAAATTTGAATCTTCTTATTTTTCTTAGCTTAACCTTAGTTTATTCTAGAACACGAGATGTTACAATATCTCTCCCTTGGTAACAATCGTCTTCGAATGAGAATTCTTTATCTAAGCTAAGGGTAGTAACATCATTTGAGCACTCCACAACAAATGCAAGTAACAACATGTTCATGCATAGACTTATAAAGTGCTAAGAAGAGAATTTAATATCTATCTCCTCTCCTTAGACCAAATTAACTCAAAAGACAGTTAAGTTTCAATGGTCCGAAGGTTGTGAGAAAAGCTTTCAGGAGTTGAAAAAGAGATTGACTACTGCTCCGATTTTGAACTTACCAGAGGGTACTCAAGGATTCGTGGTTTATTGTGACGCAACAAGAGTTGGCTTGGGCTGTGTGTTAATGCAGAATGGCAAGGTTATAGCTTATGCCTCTTGACAGTTAAAGGTTCATGAGAAGAGTTATCCAACTCATGACTTAGAATTGGCTGCAGTAGTGTTTGCGTTAAAAATATGGCGTTACTATTTGTATGGAGTTGATTTGGATATATTCACTGATCACAAGAGTCTCCAATATGTGTTCACTCAAAAAGAGCTCAACATCTAATAGAGAAGGTGGTCGGAATTACTCAAGGATTATGACATGAGTATTATTTACCACCCAAGTAAGACTAATGTGGTTGATGATGCCTTAAGAAGGTTGTCCATGGGAAGTACTTTCCATGTCAAAGAAGGAAAGAGGGAGTTAGCAAAAGATGTGTACAAACTTGCACGACTGGAGTCAGAATTATGGATTCCACAGAAGGACGCAGAGTGGTGACCAATGGGGCTTAATCATCCTGGTGTCAGAGGTGAAAGAGAAGCAAGACCAAGACCCTATTTTGCTTGATTTGAAGGCAAGTCTCCATAGCCAAAGAGTATTGGCCTTTGAACAGGGGGGGAGATGGTGTGCTGAAATACCAAGGCATATTATGTGTACCTAAGGTGGATGGACTCGAAGAGAGAATCTTGGAGAAGGCTAATAGCTCCAAATATTCTATTCATCCAAGTGCCACCAAAATGTACCGTTATTTGAGAGAGGTATATTGGTGGGAAGGAATGAAGACAGATATTGATGAGTTTGTTGCCAAGTGTTTGAATTGTTAGAAAGTGAAAGTGGAACACCAAAGGCGTGGACATCAAGCTCAGAATATAGAACTTCCGGAATAAATTTGAAGATGATTAATATGGACTTCATCACAGGTTTTCCACGATCGCGAAGACAACATGATTCTATTTGGGTGATTATTGACAGAATGAAAAAGTCAGCCCATTTCTTGCTAGTAAAGACTACCTACTCGGCCGAGAATTATGCTAAGTTGTACCTTCGGGAAGTGGTAAGACTTCATGGAGTTCCGATCTCCATTAATCAGATAGAGGTGCATAATTTACCGGGCAATTCTGGAAATCTTTCCAGAAAGGTTTGTGTTCCAAGGTGAAATTGAGCACTGCTTTTCATCCTTAGACAGATGGACAAGTAGATCATACTATCTAGACCTTGGAAGATATGTTGAGAGCTTGTGAGATTGACTTCAAGCGAAACTGGGATGATCACCTACCTCTCATTGAGTTCGTTTACAATAATAGTTATCATTCGAGCATCCAAATGGCCGCATATGAAGCTCTTTGTGGGAGAAAACACAGATCTCCTACTGGGTGGTTAAAATTTTGCAAAGCATGGTTGATAGGACCAGATTTAGTTCACCAAGCTATGAAGAAGGTGAAAGTGATTCAAGAAAGGTTGAAGACAACACAATGTTGCCAAAAGTCCTACACATATGTTAGAAGAAGACCATTAGAGTTTGAGGTAGATGATTAGGTGTATCTTAAGGTTTCAACTATGAAAGGATTTCTGAGGTTTAGTAAGAAGGGGAAACTAAGTCCCCGCTATATTGGACCTTATAGAATCTCCAAGAGAGTGGGCAATGTGGCTTATGAGTTAGAGCTACCCCAAGAGTTAGAAGCGTTTCATCCAGTATTCCATATTTCTATGTTTAAGAATTGTTTGGGTGATCCTTCATTGATGGTACCAACAGAGAATGTTGGGGTTAAGGATAACCTGTACTATGAAGAAGTTCGGGTTCAGATTTTGGATCATCAGGTTCGCAAGTTGAGGACAAAGAAAGTTACTTCAGTCAAGGTCCTTTGGAGGAGCCAATTTGTTGAAGAAGAGACTTGGGAGGCACAGGAGGATATGAAGAAGAGATATCCATATCTCTTTGAAACCCGAGAGAATGCAGATCGAAGCACGGCGCCCCAACATCTACCCAACTATTTTCCAACATTCTTCTTCTTTTTTCATCTCTAAACCTTCCCAAACTCCCATGGATTCCACCCCAACTCTTAGGATCCCTAAATAACTCATTACCAATATTTTAGACCCAAAAACAGTCTGGAAACATGGATTAAAACTAACAGAGATCAACAATGGTTCAACCAACAAAAACTTCAAACTTTTCATCAAGAACTTCAAGATTTTTATTCAATTTAACTAAATTGCTGTAATGAATCAAATTGGAGGGCGGGTGAAATAAACTAGCACCGAATGGTCTCACATAACTTGTTAGGGATCACCCCGACGAAATCCACGAACGAATTCTTGGCGTTCTTGTGTCTTCTTCTCCCTTCTCCTCTTTTCTCATTTCTCTCCAAGCCCTAGCTTATTTTGTAAATGTTAAAACTGATTGGGATCAGCTTAGACCCCAACTTATTACCCCTAAAACGAAAATAATAATTAATTTAGGAAAAGACCAAAACCCTTAACAAATCCGGTTTGGAACTTTTCCTGTTCAATAGCCCTACTTCCGAAAATCATATCCCCTTATAAGACCTCATAAATTCGCAAACTTGACATCGTTGGAAAGATTTTCCGACAAGATTTCCATGCATATAAAGAAATCACCCAAACTCTTCCTGAGCTGGGAATTATAGCCGTTTGAAAATGACCGAAACTCACTTTTGAAATATGAAAATTCTTTAAATTTCCTTACTTATTTCCAAATTTGATTCTTCATGTTTTTCTTAGCTTAACATTAGTTTATTCTAGAATATGAGATGTTACATATCTGTGCTCAATACTATTCCCAATAATATAAATACTCATTACAAATGTTAACAAAACATAATGTTCCTCTAGCTTGAGATAATTGCTCAAACTTCCTCTTAATAGAGATAATTGCTCTTGAAATATTTTTGAACTCATAACTGATTTAGAAATCAAAGTTTTTCTTTTATCAATGTAAAAACTTAAACCTTTGGAAATACTTAGTTTCCTTGTATTCTTACTCAATCAATGTTTGAAAAATCTTTCTAAAAGAGATATCAAATTCATATTGTAATATGATCATTGATGACTCGGGAAGTCATACTACATAGACATTAATGGCATAACTAGATACCATATTGCTTAAACATTGATGGCATACTCGTCTGTCATACTAATCATGTTTTAGAAACTTTTTCTAAAAATATATATCAAAATCATATTGTAATGTGATCATTGATGACTCGAAAAGTCCTACTACATAAACATTGATGGCATAACTAGATACCATATTGCTTAAACATTGATGGAATACCTATCTGTCACACTAATCATGTTGTAGAAAGTCTTTTTTCAAAGATCATCTTTACTTCCTCATAAGGTCAGTTTAAAATTCAAGTGTTGGCTTTAAAAAATTTCTCAAGATTTATAACTCAATCCATAGGTTTTATACGGAATTGTAGACATGAACGACTCAACTCAAGGACATTAATAGTAATATGGAAACGCAGTACTCAGAACTCAGCGGTACTACTCATCTAAAAAATACTCAATTTGTAGGGTTAAAGGTGAAATATATACATGAACGAAATTAACTCAAGAATCTTAATGAATAACATTTAACGATTCAATAATTAATAATATAATTTCAAAAAGAATATACTCATGAACTCAAATTCAACTAATCTCAATAATACTCAAATCTAGGGACACACTCCTAGATTTACTCTTTTACTAATTTGAAAGTAGATGTAGGGCGTGAGGACGAACACGTCCAACACTATGATAGTCTTACATACCTAAAACAACAAGGTTCTTGAAGAATCTTGAAAAATTACTTGAATAGAAGACTTGAAACCCTAGATTGAAGGTAAACAATCAAGAAAACCTTTCTTGAGATTCTTGAATTCATTTCTTGATATCTCTATTGCCAAGAATTTTGATTTTCATTAATGATTCATAATTATATGAAAGAATTAATTGGAAAGAATATAATTATGGAGAAAGACTTATCTTGAAGAATAATCTTTAAAATATAGAAAGAATCTTGAATGAAGTCTTTAACTTTGATTTTTTCCCTTAGGGTTTTGTCTTAGGGTCTTATAGAGAAGAGAATATTGTATAATAGATGAAAATCCGATTGGTTTGAGTCTTTAATTAATCAAAAATTTAGTTTAGGGTTTTCTTAGATGTAAAATGACAAAAATGACCCTTGTTAATATTTTTTGTTGGTTAATTCGTCACTGTACTCTATCAGGTTACTAAAATGGACATAACTTTTGACTAGAACTTGGATTGACGCAAAATTGTTTGTGTTGAAAAGAAGATTCAGTATAGGTTATGGGCCACATAACTCTTTATGTTCTAAAATATATGGTCATTTCAAGTCGACCAAGTAAATTCTTACATCAAAACTTAATCCATATGGAAACTTTCAACTCAACTTTGTATTAGGAGATTTTAGTGATCTTAATTTTTATCCAAAATCATACCTAAAGTAAAAAATTACATTTATACACATGGGCAATTTAAGAATCACCCCATATAACCCTACATACTTATGAGAATGATTCAGGTCTTAACTTAGAAAATTTTGGGGTGTTACAACATTAGTAAGGTTCATGCTTTGAGATTACAAAATAATCTTAAATTGTTATGACATTCTTCATTAGACTCATTCTTTCTTGTTTATATATTTCTGAAAAACTTACATTGCATAAATTCCATATTGATTCATGAAAAAGTTGAGTTTGTGAATGATTGTATTCGAATTATATAGTTGCCTTCAATATTAATGGCTTAAAAATCTTTCAAATTCTACAATTAAGTGTTGTAGAATTATGTTGTAACCTGAAGAATTTATTTAAATTGAAATAAAAAATCTTCTATTATGAATGTAAGGATTAATCTTGTCATGCCCTGAGCCTACACCCTGGACGTGACCGACAACCAATGAACCTTCCTAGTCTTGAGCGAACCCTTGGCCTATCTTATTCAACTCAGCGAAAGACTTAACTCAATAGTAAAACAAGAACATTCTCATAAATAACTTATATTATTATCTTGGGAAAAAAGACATTTTACTCTCAAAATGAAATATTTGAAATAAAAGAGACTCAGCTAAACTAACTGACAATCTTTTTATGAAGCCTCTATAAATACTAAGATGAATGTTGGGACAGACCGACAGACCCCACAACATTCTAATAAAGAAACAAGATTGAAAAGCTTAAAAAGAATCTTCTGGAATGCAAGGAGGCTCACCAATGACTCCGAATGCTCAAACTGGATCACCGAGGTGCTGGATGTTGATCCTAGTTACCAAGGTCTGCATCATAAGACAATCCAAGGCCAATTGATATCAGGACATTGAATGTACGAGTAAGCGAGTTGGAATGCTAAACAACAACTTAGGCTTGATAGAATAAGATGAACTTACCTTGGCTCTTGTCATTCATTAATAATCAACTCAATGTATATATACATAAGGAAATTAAAACACGTGCGATGAATATAAAGCTTGTAAAGCAGTAAAATAACTATGTTCATTATAAAAAATGCAATAACAAACTCCATTTTACATAAATATGAAAGTAATAATGTTTCTGTGGGAGATTCTCTAACCGACAACCATCATTATGAGCTTAAATGATGGCACAACATTTTACCTACGTTGCTAAGGACCATCCTATACCTTGCCATCGGTATATGACCTTACTTAACTTAGTGAATTCCTAGCTTAACTGACGTGATCATTTAAAAAGTTTGACCCGTTAATACCCATGATGTCTACATGGTTTACATGAGGACTTGAGATTATATGAACTCTTATCCCCACATCGGTTCTCAATACTACTCCCAAAAATATATTTTAGCTCATTTTTTTAGAATAACTTTCTTTCTTTGGGTTGAGATAATATTCTCAACACTTTAGCTTTAAAAAGCTATCTTGGAATCAATGTTCCCTTTTCTTGTTCAAAACTCTTTGGAGAATCTTAGTTTCCTCTTTACTTGAATGTGAAAATATTTACAAACTTCCTAGGGAATACTTAGTTCCCTTATATCTTTTGGTAAATGAACTCATTTTCTTACTTTTTACTTTAACTTGAAACTTGAGCCGTAAAATGAAGTCAAAACGTTTAATAAGGACTCTTGAAACTTGAAGAAACTTTGCTTTGAATTACTTCTTAACTTCTAGACTTAGTTCTTAACTTCTTTGTCTTTGATCTTAACTTTCGTTGAATTGGATTATGGATTCAAGGTTCATGATTTCATGTTTATGGATGATATCATGGTGTTTATATGTATCTTACTCTTTACCTAGCATGATCTTCATGTAAATGAGTAAGAGGAGGATGAGGGATCATCAAGCAAAAAATTAATCTTGTTCATCATTTTGTATTGCAGTAATTTTATTTTATTTTTATACACTCCTCCTTGATCAGATAAGTGTTTTGTACATGCTTTTTTAATATTTTGATCGATATACTTTCTTATGATTTTGTTTTTTTATTGTAATATCTTGGGTCCTACATGAAAATTAGTGATATGCAATTCATGTTCTACTGTATTTCTTAATTATTGAAGAAATTTATAATGAAAGATTAAATAGTTAATTTGATATGTGACTCTTGATAGAGTGCTTTACTTTACTATAAATATACTTTTGAGATTATTATTTATAAGTAGTGAGAGGAATAACTAAATGAGAAAAATCACATTTGTTTTTTTTTTTTTTTAAATATTTTTATTTAATTTTTCGTTTAGATTGAATAATCTATTGATTATATTAGTCTATTATTTATTTATGGACACATGCATACTTCAAATTGACCATATATCTAGAATAAGTCAGTTTGAAAAGTTTGAGTTGCTCCATTTATTCTTATTATTTATAGAGAAATTTTATGAAAAAAAGAGTATTATTCTTTTCTCTCCAGATTATTGATTCGACCCATAAATAGTTAAGTAGTAATTGTCCAAATTAGAAAGTCTTGCCTTAGAAATTTTATTTTATTTAAGAGAATGTTATATTCTTCTGCCTAATTATTGAATGTTAATCATTACTCATACCCATAATTTTTTAAAATTGAAAGTTAAATATGAAGATTCTCTCCACTATTATATAAAAATCTTTCTGAATTAAAATTTCTATATGTTTTTAAAGAACGAATTTACAAAGATTTATGCTATGTGCACAATTCAACATGAGAAGAAAAAAGAATGAAAAACTGCAAATGAAGGATAACGAATAATGTTCGAGTATAATCATATATTTAATGTTCTTCATAGTATTTTTTTATTATTATTCAGTGAGCAAAATATAAATTGTAAAACTACTATTGTTAATTTCACCATTTCCTATTTTATAACTCAATTTTTTAGTATGTATAAATTTAATAATAAGGAAAAAACGTGCAACGCACGTTCCCGAAATCTAGTGTGTGTGTGTATATATATATATATATATACACACACACACACACATATATATATATAT
>NC_028637.1:70994873-71022373 GCF_001406875.1 Solanum pennellii | reverse complement strand
CACTAATGTATTTGCCTTTACACATATGGGACATTTAAGAATTACCCGATATGACCCTACATGTAAATAAAGAATAGTTCGGGTCTTAACATAGAAATTTTTGGGGTGTTACAACATTAGTGATGTTCATGCTTTGAGTAATCTTGAGATATTATGACATTCTTCCTCAAACTCATTCTATCTTGTCCATCTATTTCTGAAAATTTATATTGCATAAATGTAACAATCCATTTGGTAATTTTGAGTACTAGAGCTTTTTAGTTCATAAAATACTTTTCGATCTGATTTTAAATGGGTATTTTGAACTATTTATAATTACATTTATGAATTTAATGGGATACTTTTAATAATTAATTTATTTGTTGGTTAAAGAACAAATTTATAGAGGCTCACTTTCACACTTTTATAGTTGGTCTTATATAATAATTAGGGAGTAAATATTTTGTAGAAAGAATAAGGGTTTAGGCGAGAAACCATACCTGCAACAATCAAAAAGCGGTTGTTCATAAGCTAATCAATCTTAAAGTAATGTATTTGATACATTGGTATGGATCGTATTATTGTTAATATTATTATTGTAATATTGGGGTAAAAGGTTGAAAGCGTAGTACTATGTGTATATGTTACTGTCAAGTGCAATTGGTTATTGTGATGAAATTCATGTGAATTGGTGCAGATATTCGGGCCATATTTTTATTAGTGTGTCATAATGTTGGTTGTAAAGAGAATAAAAAGGGTTGAATAACAAAAGTTGAAAACAAGTGCTGAGGTAAGGAAATTAAAAAATGGGTAAGGAATTGGATGGCTTCATTCCGCCAATCATTAGACAATTGGATAATGATTTACATTAATAACTAGGGTGGATTAACGTCTACATTTGAAATATTGGAATATGTTAGTTTTACAACTGTTTGCGGTACGCCACTAATGTTCTTCCTTAGATAATTTATTTAGTTATCACATTATAATTTAAGTTTAAATTATGGAAATAGATAATTAAATATTAGGTGTATTTATTCTAATACCATTAAAATTGCGCTAATTGGAGTAATTAATGTTTAATCTTAGGCTTGAACTTTAGGAAAATTGTAACAACCCTAAGAATGAATAAGATAACAAATGCCTAATGTGTCAAGAATGCCTATGATTAGACCAGGGTTCACACGGATTGATGCGCGTAGAACCAGACCTCAGAACCCTTACTACAGCCAAGCCAACTAACTTGGGAAGTTAGTTGACCTTGGAAAGGTTGGGTCCAACCATATAGGTCTCTCAAATACGAAGATTTACTCGAAGGAGTCTTTACCGGACTTAAAAAGAAGAAATCTTAGGTTTGAAGGGTCTAGGGGTAAAATGATCTTTTTCCAGGCTAAGGGTAATATCTTAATTACCCTAAATATATAATTAATTATTTATTTAATAAGGTGGAGGGGCAAATTGGGGAGAGAGACGAAATGGAGCTCTTGAAGTTAAGTCTTGCTCCAGCCGGGTTCGAACCTAGGTGGGAGCAATGATTTAATGTGATTTTTTTTATTGGTGAATTAATTTAATAAATTATTAATTAATGGCTGTTTTAAAAAGGAAAATCAGATTTCTATTATTAATTATTATTTATTTATTAAGTAATATGTTTTTATGACTAAATCTCCTAGTTGACTAAGTCTAAACTACTTCATCACGCTCATCTCTCTCATGCTCATCTCTCTCACGTTTCTCCACTCTTTTCACGATTTCTCTCTGCCTAAACGACTACAAGAATAGAAAATTTCTGGAGTTCTCCACACTTGAAGAACTCACACGAAAATATAAGAAAACAAGCTAAGTGAACACGTTAGGTAAAGAGAGCATTTTTCCATCAAAAGTTTTGTGTTGAAAACTTGGAGAGGACGTGAGTTTAGGAGAGGGTTTGGGGCAGCAACTTCAAGGTTTGAACGTCAAAATAAGTTATGAGTTTTCTTCCCTCTTGGTCCCTTTCCCAAGAGACCCCTTAAGGTTCATATTATTCATCCGAAACTAGGATTGTTTCCCCTTTTCATGTTCCCTGTCGCTAGGTCCCAATGATCTTAGGTTGATATGTTTACTGGTAGAATTTAGGGACACTGTGTGTGTGGTGACGATTTCGTTTCGAGTATGTGTTCATGATTATGTGCCTACGTTTTTGTGTCTTTCAAAAATATGAATGTAGACATGAACGTATGTTTGCAAGGTTGTTACTATGACGTTGAGTATCCGTTTTAGCATGCTAATAACATGGAATCACTTCTGTTTTATGTGTAAGTAGATGTTCCTAGACGTGATATTCACATGGTTGAAATGATATCAACTCTAGATAAAACAAATCAACCAAACCATTCCTCTAACTTGTCTTAAGAACCCTAACGAATGTCTAAGAAACAAATGCTAAAATGACCCGTAAAAATGATGCATAAAATCATGGAATAAATATCCAGAATCTAGAAATAGGCTGTAGATGAATTCTGGAAATTTTGAACGTCAAAAAAAGAAAAAAAAATGGGTAAGGTCTGCAGGGATCGAACCCAAGACCTCACTAAGGCATACCTTAACAGATAAATTAGAAAGGGGTGTGCCAGGCGGGGCTCGAACTAGGTCTGGGGTCCGGCGAAATTCAAAAGAAGGGAAAATAATAAAATGTTGTTGTGGGGTTTCGATCCCAAGACACGGAAAACCCCAACTTAATATATATATANAGAGGGGTTCATAGGGAATCGATCTCACGCCCCTCACGCCTGTAGTAAATAAAAAAGGGAGGGGATGTGGGGAATCGATCCCACAACCCCTTGGTCAGTAGCGAATTAGGAGTAAAGGGGTAGGATAGAAAAAATCAAAAAAAAAAACAAACTATGGGGTCGTGGGGAATTGATCCCACGCCCCTCAGTAAGTTGTAGCAATGTTCAAGGAGAAAGGAGAAAAAAATAAAAATAAAAGAATTGTGAGGCGTGGGAATTGAACCCACGACCTCAGGTAGGCTGCAAAAATTGGAGAAAAATAAAGAGAGGCTATGAGGGTTTGATCCCACAACCTCATGGTCTATGTGAATTGGACAAGAAGAATTAAATGAAAATAAATAAATAAATAAAAGGGGTTGTGGGGGTTCGATCCCACAACCCTTCGGCCAAATAAGAGGAGAATCCAAGGAGAAAAAAAATAAAGATAGAATGTTGATGTTGGGGCTCGATCTAGGGTCCCAATGTCATGAAGACTTAAAATAAAGTCAAGGAACAATGTAAGTATTGTCCAAGGGGTTAGAACTTGGGTTCTCTTGCCCAAATTTCTGTATTGATACATAAATCATACGTGAATTAAATTTTTCAAGAATAATGCCACCTACTTAGATTGAAATCGAGATCTTGGCATACATACAAGATACGTAAGTCTTGTGCTACATCATCTTAGGAAGATATGAGTCACTTAGCAAACTATGAATGAAGCCTCATGGCTTGTATGTATAGACCCATAAGTCTAGCATACGATTAAAAATAAGTGAACCTAAGATGTATGTAATGAAGTTATGAAACCCTAGAAAGGTTAAGTACGAGTGTAAGATACACTAAATGGCCAAGTGCATTGACATATGACGAAATGAACAATGAAATGATGAAATGAACAATGAAATGATGAAACCCTAGAAGGGTTAAGTAAGAGTGTGAAACACACTAAATGGCCAAGTGCATTGGCATATGATGAAATGAACATTCACGTAAAAAGGGGTGAGTAATTATGAAGAGCAAATGTGCTAATGTTAATGAATGTGGTGACAACATGATATGAGGCTATTGTAAAAGATGAGAGCAATCTCAAATGAGCCTAAGTAAAAGTTACTAAAATGTACTCACCTATGAGAGTGTAAAATTAATGAAGAGACCAGTCTCTATGAACACTCTAATGAAAGTATTGAGATTAACACACTTAATACTAATGATTAGATGAAAAATCATCTATTGAGCTATGATGTCCTCATACTAGAAGCCAGCTTCCATGACGTATGAGTTGAATGTAATAGAACTTTATATTGTGCATCGATAGACTAGATATGAGCGGTGCTGCCTTCTTTCGGGAAGGGCGAAGGTTCACGTAACTCTGATGAGATGAGACTGTCCGGTATGCCGGGTATGGATCTCCTTATATCTCCTAGTCTTCGAACCTATACTGTTAATATAGGGATCTGACGGGGTTAAATTCTCATGTTTTCTAGCATGTTTTGGGTCACTTTGGCCAGTGATTCCACCTCTTTTCGTTGTGGGGAGACACTGGACTTCATGATGCTCACATGATCTATGTCGGTTAAAGTTAAAGTTCCCAAAGAATGAATAAGGCCAGCCTCAAATGATGCACATAATGAAATGAACGATACCAAAGGTGTAAGGATAGGATAATCAAGAGGTGAGCTAGATTTAAAGTAATGACGCTAGGTTATTCTTGGTCATTGCACAGCAAACCCGATGAGATTCTTAAACTACATCCCACATATGACTGGTGATTGCACTAGTGTATGAAAGAATGAAAAATGCAGTACGTATGAATGAATGAAACAGACTCTGTGTTTGCAAAAGAAGGATCCCTAGTTGAGGTCCCATATGTTTAGCCTTCATTTTGGGAAATCCTAACGTCAAGTCCATGATCCCAAGGTCTCATGGCATATGAAAATATGATATGAACTACGTGATATGATATGTGAAATATGTTATGTGTTGTTTGCAAAATAATAAGTTTGATGATGCATGTTACACTCATGGCATGACTTTCCAAATCCAAATTTGGCAAGTCCATTGACTTCCCTGATCCAAATTTGGCAAATCCACTGACTTGACTTTCCATAAATCATGTTGTTAGGAAAGAGCTATTCTTTCTCATGCATGTCCTTGGTGTGTGCCTACATATACCCATACTTAGTACAAGTGTGTACTAATTCCATAAAAATATCTACTTTTAGATGCAGGTACAGGTGGACGTTAGATCTTACAGTACGACGTTGCAGATATCCGGACGCGGAGTTTTAATTCGGACTTGGTAGGACCTCATGCTTTCGAGGCTTTCTACTGTTATTATCTAGCTTAGATATAGGCTTTAGGTAGTGGAGTATGTTCCACTAGTGTTTCATTTTCCATTTCATTTCAGACTTTGTATTGGTGCCGTTTTGGCAAGTACACATTTAATGCAGTTATGAACTATTTCTTTCATTTGATGATCTTAATGTTAGATGGTTGATGGTGAACAATTATACATATAATATAATGTTTAGTAATCGTGTTAGGAAACAAAAAGTTTCAAATTTTCCGCTAAAATTAATCTAGATGAAGTAAGAATGAAGGATGTAGGCTTGTCTGCGACCTCTGAAAGGTCAACGACGCTGGTCTCGTCTGGGGTCTAGACTATGGTCGTGACAAAAATTGATTATAGAATTGGGTGAATTTTTTGGTCTAGGCTAGACATATAGTAACATGGGTTTCTATAGACTCATTAACTTATATATTATGCATATTTGATAGATTGGAAATGTTTGGAGGTATTGAGGAAAGGAAATCATTAGAGAAGTAGCTTTCCTGACTTCAGTTCTTCGGCGGAGGTTGGTTATGATTCATTCTATGTGATAGATAGACTGTTAACAACGATTGATATTCATTAAGTTATATTGTGAAGTTCTATGTGTACTTGATTGTGTGGTTGTGTAGTTTATGATTGGTCTGAAATCCTAAGAGCGTGAAATTTATAATCTAAAACTCTCTCTATCGAAGTGATGCCTTGAATAAAGAAGACTTGATGAAATATTATTAATTAAGTAAAAAAAAAATGGTGATAATAAAGGAGAACTAATGATATATTGGATAAGGTGCCACATATTGGTATGATATTATTGTATTAGGGTGTCACGTTCTGACACAGTATTATTGGATCGGGTGTCACATTTTTATATAGTATTATTGGATCAGAGTGACATGTTCTTACATGATAACATTAAAATTGAAAACATATTGAATTAATTGAATGTACTCAATCTCGAAGAATCTATTTCCTAAACGAGCGTGGTGTGAAGGCATGAGTTCTTGTATGTGTGATTGATATTGTGATTGACTACGTACTTGTTTCAGTTATCACTTGTTCATGTTGTTTGTTGTTTATCAGTTGATAAGTGTTATAGTTGATTTTATACTATTGCTTTATGCATATTAGCTGATATTTTGGGTCAACCAATGATACCTACTCAGTACATATTGCCTTGTACTGAGCCATACTTGTGTTTTCTTTGTGTTCCTTTCATGGAGTGCAGCATGTGTACCAACGACTTTGACTCGCTCTCTAGTACATCAGATTTCAGGGTGAAGTTTTTCTTTCAGCTCGCGTTGGATTGTCTTGGTCATGACATGATGTCCTTAGATTTCAGACATAGACTATTCTACTTATTTATTTTGATTTTTTTACTACTCTTAGACTTGGTATTTTTAGAATAGATGTCCTTGATGTGATGAATTTCAGGTTTTGAAAAATGATACTCAATAAGATTTAAGCTTTCGTATGATGAATTGTATTTAGTAAATTGAATAATGAGTATAAATTGGGGTTGGATTCATTGGTTCGTCCACCAAGGAGGTTATGTGTGGGTGTCAGTCGTTACTCATTTTGGATCCTGACAAACTTGCAATCAGAGCGTTGGGTTTGGTGATTTCATCACATAAGGACAAGTCAAGTAGAGTCTTGTAGAATGGTATGGGAATACCTTTACTTTTCGTCGAGAGGCTATAGGATTTTAGGAAAACTTCATTTCTTCTCCTTTCGTTCTACTACTTGAATCCAAATTTCAAACTATTCATCATTTAAGGTAAGTCCTTTTTTAGCACCAAAAAATTAGGATATAGTAGTAATTTACTTCATGGGTCCATTTTTATTTATTCATTATCTTAAAAAAAGTATTCAATTTTACTTTATTCATTTTTAAAAAATTATAAATAAAGCTTATAAAATGCCTTTTGATATAGTTACAAATTCGATTTCCTATGTGACTAGTGGCAATAGAATAAGTTTAAAGTGAATTGTCCATAGATTTTGATGTAACCCGATTAAGTTGATGACGATAGATGAACGTCTTCGTCTATTTCACTCATGGTTAGTACTAGAGTATTAGAATTTTAAATAATAACAATAGAAAGAAAAAAACCGGTGTCCTTGAAAATAGATATATTTTCTCGATTGACAACAGGACCTGTAATGACTAGTGATCAATATAATTTTTAGTAAGTTCATAAATTTGAAACTCACATTCTTCATGGGTATTTATTATGAAGATGCTTATGCTTTTATTGTTGACTAGTTCTAAAAACGTGCGTTGCACGTTTGTCCCCTATTACTATATAAAATTTATATAGTGGGTGAAAAATTTATGATACTTTCCAAGAAGAAACAATTTTAACACAATAAGTTAACTAAAATACATCCTCAAAAACCAATTAAAAATGATCAAAACATTCAACCAATAAATTTCCAGGAGAATTGTTCTTACCTTTATATTATAGAAACATAATGCCAATAGAGTTCGACCAATTCTATAAACTTATATAATCAAATTATATTACTTGTTTCATATGTTCTAGAATGATTTTACCTAAACTGAAAAAGAGTAAATTTTAAGAGACTCACAATTTTTTTTAATCCAGGATTACTTTAGTTAATACAAATTTTTTTAAATTAACATACTATCAAATATGTTGCTAGTATAATTGAAAAACATAAGTATTGGTTAAGGTAAGAATATAGTTGAACCTTTTTGTTTGTAAATGTACAAAAGATATTAAAGAATAGAGCAAATTTATATAATGCATTCCCATTATTCATATTTAATAACGATAGTTTCAAATAATAATTTGTTTTATCTTCTTAATTTTTTTCTCTTTGAATGATGCATATGAAAGGATAAAATAGTGCATGTTTTGTCTATATATATATCAATCTTGTAAATATTATCAGAATAAAATAAGTGCATGTTTTTGTTAGGTAGTGGAGCCTGATTAATTTTAGGTATTCCTATTTATTCTCTATTTTAGGTTTTTCTATTTATTCTCTATTTTAGGCTTTCCTATTAATTCTCTATTTTAGTTTTCCTATTTATTCTCTGTAACAAAAAATACTCTGATTTATTAATATAAATATACCTCATCGCCGTGGAAGTTTACTCACGGGGTTTTACCACGAAAAATTGGGTTTTCTCTCTCTCTCTCTCTCTAGATTTCTCATCTCTTTCTCTTGAAAGTTCTTGTGTTCTTCATTCATCTAGTGTGTGTGCGTGAATTCCATCCTAACAAATGGTATCAGAGCTAAGGAGATTCAACACGATCACTGAAGATGGATAGTTCAAAGCTTGGAATCGAGAAGTTTGATGGATCCAATTTCAGTTTCTGGAAGATGGAGATCGAAGATTATCTGTACCAGAAAGATCTTCACGAACTGTTGACCGAGGTGATGCTGGAATCCATGACGGAGGAGAAGTGGAAACTCAAGGATCACCAGGCTCTAGGGTTGATCCGGTTGACTTTGTCAAGAAATGTGGCGTTCAACATCGTGAAGGAGAAGACGACGTCCGGTCTGTTGAAGGCACTGTCAAACATGTATGAAAAACCATCGGCTATGAACAAGGTATATTTGATGCGTAGATTGTTCAATTTACAGATGTCTGAAACTGGATCCGTTTCTGATCATATAAACGAGTTCAATATGATTGTGAGTCAACTCAATTCTGTGGATATTAATTTCGAAGATGAAATTAAGGCGTTGATTTTGATGTCATCTCTGCCCGAGTCTTGGGATACTGTTGTTGCTGCGATTAGCAGTTCCCGTGGATCTGAGAAACTGAAGTTTGATGAAATCCGTGATGTTGTTCTTAGCGAAAGTATTCGCAAACGAGAAGTGGGAGATTCATCGGGCAGTGCTCTCAGCGTTGATCGAAGGGGGAGAAGTAAGACGAAAGGCCAAAATCAACATGGTCGATCAAAATTAAAGAATCGAGGAAAATCCCTGAACAGATCAAACGTGACTTGTTGGAACTGTGGAGAAAAAGGGCACTTTCGGACGAACTGTACAAAGCCAAAGAAGAAACAGAATCAGAAATTTGGAGATGACAATGATTCTGTAAATTCAGCAGAGGACATTGGGGATGCTCTAATCCTTAGTGTGAACAGCCCGGTTGAATCATGGATTTTGGATTCTGGTGCATCTTTCCATTCGTCTCCAAGCAAGGAGTTGTTCCAAAATTTCAAATCTGGAAATTTTGGAAAAGTATATCTTGCTGACAATAAAGCCTTAGAGATTGAAGGAAAGGGGGATGTTTGCATAAAGACCACCTCGGGAAACCAGTGGACATTGGAGGATGTCAGATATATTCCTGGGATCAAGAAAAATCTGATCTCTGTTGGTCAGTTGGATAGCACGGGATATGCAGCAGAGTTTGGGAAAGGTTCGTGGAAGATCGTGAAAGGTGCTATGGTAGTAGCTCGTGGCACCAAATCTGGAACCTTGTACACCACTGCAGGGTGTATAAACATGGCCGCTGTTGCTGAAGGTGCTTCCGGTTCATGTCTGTGGCACAACAGACTTGGACACATGAGTACTAAAGGAATGAAGATGCTGGTTGCAAAAGGAGCATTAGAGGGTCTGAAGTCTGTTGATATGGGTCTTTGCGAGAGCTGTGTTATGGGCAAACAGAAAAGAGTAAGCTTCACAAAGACTCCTAGAGAGCCAAAGAAAGTGCGGTTGGAAATGGTCCATACAGATGTTTGGGGACCATCTCCAGTATCATCACTTGGAGGATCCAGATTCTATGTTACCTTCATTGATGATTTCAGCAGGAAGGTATGGGTTTACTTCTTGAAGCATAAGTCAGATGTGTTTGCAACTTTCAAGAAGTGGAAAGCTGAAGTTGAGAATCAGACCGGTTTGAAAGTCAAATGCCTAAGGTCTGACAATGGAGGAGAGTATGACAAATCAGAGTTCAAGGCATTCTGTGCAGCTGAGGGAATCAGATTGATGAGAACAGTTCCTGGTAAGGCAAGGCAGAATGGAATTGCTGAGAGGATGAACAGAACATTGAATGAGCGTGCAAGGAGTATGAGGATACACTGTGGGCTGCCCAAAACACTTTGGGCGGATGCTGTGAGCACAGCTGCATACTTGATCAACAGGGGACCATCAGTTCCTTTAGGGTTCAAGATTCCAGAGGAGGTGTGGACAGGAAAAGAACTCAAGTACTCACACTTGAGGACTTTTGGTTGCACTGCTTATGTTCATGTTGATCCAGAAAAGAGAGACAAGCTTGATGCCAAGGCTGTGAAGTGTTACTTCATAGGCTATGGTTCTGATTTGTTTGGTTACAGGTTTTGGGATGAAAAGAACAGAAAGATCCTGAGACATTGTGACGTGACATTTGATGAGTCTGTCCTGTACAAGGACAGAGAGCAAAAGGTTCTAGAGATTACAAAGCAAGTGGGAGTTGAGGTTGAGTTGGAGAAGAGTAACCCCAGAGATGTCGAAGCAGATACTCAACCAACTCCTACTGAAGAATCTGAAGTGGAGCAAGTTACACCTGAGCAGGTGTTAAGGAGATCATCCAGATCCATCAGGGCACCAGATAGGTATTCACCTTCATTACACTATCTATTGCTGACTGATGAGGGGGAACCAGAGTCTTTTGATGAGGCCCTACAGGTGGAGGATTCGATCAAGTGGGAGCAAGCCATGGATGATGAGATGAGGTCACTTGAGAAGAACGACACATGGGTGTTGACTGAGTTACCTGCAGGGAAGAGAGCTTTGCTGAACAAGTGGGTGTTCAGAATCAAGACTGAACCAGATGGCAAAAGAAGGTTCAAGGCTCGTTTAGTGGTTAAAGGATATTCACAAAGGAAAGGTATTGATTATGCTGAAATATTCTCTCCTGTTGTGAAGTTAACCTCTATTCGAATTCTGTTGAGTATTGTTGCATCGGAAAATTTGCATCTAGAGCAAATGGATGTAAAAACAGCGTTTTTACATGGAGATCTGGACAAAGAGATCTATATGCAGCAACCGGAAGGATTTGTGGTTCCAGGCAAGGAACACATGGTGTGCAAGCTCACCAGGAGCTTGTATGGACTAAAGCAAGCACCAAGGCAGTGGTACAAGAAGTTTGACTCCTTCATGACCAAGAGTGGATTCTGCAAAGCTGAAAAGGATCCTTGTTGTTACTTCAAGAAATACACTGATTCATATGTCTTTCTACTCTTGTATGTGGATGATATGTTGATTGCAGGATCTAGTATGAGGGAGATTAACAATCTGAAGACAAGGTTGTCTGCAGCGTTTGAGATGAAAGATTTGGGTCCAGCAAAGCAGATTTTGGGGATGAAGATTTCTCGGGATAGATCTGCTGGCACTTTAAATCTATCTCAGGAGTTGTACATTGAGAAGGTGCTGAGCAGATTCAGGGTTAATGATGCTAAACCCAGGACTACTCCATTGGCAAATCACTTTAAATTGTCAAAGGAGCAGTCACCCAAGACTGCCGAGGAGCGTGATCACATGGCACTTGTTCCATATGCTTCAGCAGTTGGTAGTTTGATGTATGCTATGGTCTGCACTAGACCTGATATAGCACATGCAGTGGGAGTTGTTAGCAGGTACATGGCGAACCCTGGGAAAGAGCATTGGGAAGCTGTGAAGTGGCTTCTGAGATATCTGAGAGGTACATCCAGTACTTCACTTTGTTTTGGCAAAGGCAAGGTGACTCTACAGGGTTTTGTGGATGCTGATCTTGGTGGGGATGTTGACTCGAGCAAGAGTACATCCGGGTACATTTACACCATAGGTGGAACAGCAGTGAGTTGGATGTCCAGGCTTCAGAAGTGTGTTTCTCTTTCATCTACTGAAGCTGAGTATGTGGCAATAGCTGAAGCTGGGAAAGAGATGATATGGCTGGCAGATTATCTTGAGGAATTGGGCAAGAAGCAGAGCGAGAAGATTCTTTACTCAGATAGCCAGAGTGCCATACAGTTGGTGAAAAATCCAGTCTATCATTCGAAGACAAAGCACATCAGAAGGCGGTACCATTTCACTCGCAGGGCAGTGGAGGATGGTGATATGTGCTTGGAGAAGATAGAGGGTACAAAGAACCCGGCAGACATGTTGACGAAATGTGTTGATGTTGGGAAACTGAGGTTATGTAAAACCTCGGTTGGTCTTCTGTAGTTGTTGCTACAGATGTTGCGGTGCGGTAAAGATGTTGATGATGAAGAGATTTTTTTTGAGAATATATTTTTTTGATGACTGAGTCAGTCTCCAAGTGGGAGAATTGTTAGGTAGTGGAGCCTGAATAATTTTAGGTATTCCTATTTATTCTCTATTTTAGGTTTTCCTATTTATTCTCTATTTTAGGCTTTCCTATTTATTCTCTATTTTAGGTTTTCCTATTTATTCTCTGTAACCAAAAATACTCTGATTTATTAATATAACTATACCTCACCGCCGTGGAAGTTTACTCACGGGGTTTTACCACGAAAAATTGGGTTTTCTCTCTCTCTCTAGATTTCTCATCTCTTTCTCTTGAAAGTTCTTGTGTTCTTCATTCATCTAGTGTGTGTGCGTGAATTCGATCCTAACAGTTTTGTCTATATATATATATCAATCTTGTAAACATTATCAGAAAACACAATTCACTTGAAAACAATTGAAAAATCCCCTTTATGAAGAAATTTACTTTAATCATAAATGATTGAGACAATTAAAATATTAGAGGAGATTCAATATGATTAGCTTATCATCAAAATAGTTAATTATAATATAAATTGAGATTAATTTTATCATATTTATATCCTAAAGATAACATAAATGAAGAATACAAAGTTAACAATCAATTACAAAGATATATTTGAAATTGAAAAAGACCGAGATATAAAAAATGAAATTCACTTACAATTTGTATTTGATGAACTTCCCTTGCCAATTCACCTATTTCTAAACATAAAGAATATAAATATACATGAATAAATTATAAAAAACACAAATATATGAATTAGTAAGGATTTTTACAGTTACAAATTATTGGTCGTAATATTTTACAAATGGTGCATGTTAATCTATAGAAAGTAAGATGATCACATCACAATTTTGTATAAAAGAATGGAATATATATAATATTATTGGTGAGTGTCTTTGATAGACTCTTTATTATCCCCACTTGTTAAAAATTAAAATTTATTTTTTGACTCTTCGTTGTTCACATTTGGTACATGAATAACTTCCTCAGACATTTATTACACAAAACTAATAGGCATATTTGTCCATTTTCTAATAACATCTGTTGAATTTAAGTTTATATTTTATTGAGGGATAATGCACAAGTACCCCCTCAACCTATGCCCAAAATCTCAGAGACATACTTATACTATACAAAGGTCCTATTACCCCCTGAACCTATTTTATTAATAATATTCTACCCCTTTTCGCCTTACGTGGCACTATCTTGTGGGCGCAACATTGGTTGACTTTTTCTTTCAAACTAGTGCCACGTAGGCCTAAAAAGGGTAGAAAATTACTTATAAAATAAGTTCAGGAGGGTAATGAGACCTTAGTATAGTATAAGTGTGTCTCTGGAATTTCGGGCATAGGTTGAGGGGGTACTTGTGCATTTTCCCTTTTATTGATTAGTGATGCAGTAATTAGAAGAGTATGCTTTATCTTTATTTGATTAAAAATTATAAGAGTATAAAAATGATAGGAAACTTTAATATCCTAAAATATTTGAATGATCATTGTGTCTAGAACTTTCCGTACATACCTATAAATAATAATAGCAATTAGTAGACTCATATAATTATGTTTTCAGTTCATCAAATAATTTATGTATATACTAAATTATTCATAGGTGATTGTTCAAGTTCTATTTAGCAACAAAGAGAAGTTTAACTTTTGTAATAAATACGGGAAGGTGAAAACACTACCAAGATATTAAATAACATCAATGCATTATTGATTAAGATCTTGTTTGATACACTATTTTAAATAAACTTATTATTTAATATTAAATTAATTATATATTAATATTTAATTTAGTTTAGAAATAAAAATAAGGATAAATAGTAATTCAATTTTTAGGTTGGAAGATTCCCACTTAAATAATATATGATTGTTTTGACCTGCTTTATAAAATAAATATGGTTGAGAGGCTTAGTGTTGAATTTGTAACATACAATTTTCGACGAAACGCAAAATGTGATGATAGTCTCATGTTGAGTGTCGATTAGGAAAGACACTACCTATGACTTAAGGCAAAATTTTCTAGCTTCTTAATCCTATTATATACCCCAAATTTTGAGCAATACGAGGAGAGATGGTTTCCTAAATATAGAGAAATAGAAGATCGTTGTTGCAGCCTATGAGGTCAAAATTTATACTTTATCTGGATATTTGACAACCTGCAAGAATTTTAGTAAGGGACATCTAGAAAATGAACATAATTACATTAGAAAATACAGTTAGTCAAGTTTTCATAACATGTATGGGTGTTTAGCAAATGATGAAATCAGGTTACGCCAATTGAGGTTAGAATCTTTACTATGATTCCATGGATTGATTGTATATTGAAGAGGGTCATGACACGACTGCTACAATTGTAGCAATACTTACTTCGTTAGATTTAAAAAGTATGTTACTTTTGTTGTCGACCTGATCTAAGAAAGAATGCAAACTGTTTGGGCTAAAATAGAACAAATTTGGTAATGTTTTGTAGCTATTGAGGGAGTAGAAATTTATGGTCTATTTGGGTATTGATCTTATGGATAAGTATGATGTGTTCTTGTGAGGTATCTAATGAACTTTCATGGTGTGGTAGTACTAGGGTTATGTTGAAAAGAATATGCCGATTGTCAAATGAGAATACTAACTACTTAAGTGGTTACCAGTTGTATGACATGGTCTAATAATAAGATTTAGTGTTTCATTCACATTTGAGAAACCAACTAGTTTCTTACTACGGACGTTTGGGTTAAGCATTATTTTTAAGAAAGATTTTAGTGGTGGATATTTGATAGGATCTTACCACATTTAGGTTGTAAAGCGTATCTTAAGGATTCTACATGAGGGCTGATGATTTTATCTTAAGCTTCAAAGGAGTGCATTGATACTGGAATGTCACGTCCCGAGCCTACACCCTGGACGGGACTGACACTCAAAAACCATTGATGTCCCCAAGCGAACCCTTAGCTTGGCTTACTTACTCAGTGGAAGACTTAAACATAAGAGATAACCTCAAATAAAGAACTTATGAAAAATATTAGTCTTTACAAAAAGCATTCAAACTAGCCAAAAATGGCTACTCAAGTGTCATAGCAAAATATTTAAAATACATAGCTAAAAAACTCATATCTGACTGTCTCACTATCTATGAAGCCTCTAAAACAACTGTGATGGATGTTGAGACAAACCCCACAACATCCTGATAAAGAAATACTGAACGCAATAAAAGAAGTCCTCCAGAATGCAAGAAGGCTCACCAACTGACTCTGGACTGCTCAACTGAATTACAGTGCGCTGGATGCCGATTCTCGTTACCTGCGTCTGCATCATAATACAATTCAGACCAACTGGCATCAGTACATTGAATTTACGAGTATGAGAGTTGGAATTCTAATTAAACAACATAGGCTTAAAAGAGATTCTGAAAGAAACAATTACCTTGGCTCTTCTCAAATCATGACTAACTAACTGAACTCATTTCAATATAAAGAATTTTAAAACAAGTTCCACATAAAGAAAAGTTGTTTAAAAACATGATGTCAATTCTGTGTATATACAAGGATAGAACATAACTCTGAAATATATGTAAAAATACAATAGTCTGATGTATATAAAATACATTTAACTTCTCTGGGAGTTTCTTTAATGGACAATCATCACAGAAGAGATATAGTGATGATAATCGATCTACCTCACGTTACCAACACATCCTATACCCGGCCAAAGGTATAAAACCTGAAATGCTTAATGGATCTACTAGTATACAGTGAAAAGGATTCATATGTTGCTATGAACTTTCATATTATTCAGGAGCAACTTAGTGAACTATTCAGTGGTTCTACACCTGTTGGTGAATCTATTGTAGCAAAGAGAGTCTATCTTGATTGTCCCGTTTCCGTCAATCACAAGAGTACCATGGCTAATTTAATTGAGTTAGATATGATAGACTTTGATGTCATTCTTGGTATGGACTGATTTCATGTCAGTATGCCTCGGTTGATCGTAGAACTCGAAAATTAAATTTCAGTTTCTAAGTGAGCCAGTCTTAGAATGGAAAAACAGTTCAGCAGTGCCTAAGGGTCGTTTCATTTCATACCTTAAGGCAAGAAAGTTAGTTTATAAGGGGTGTGTCTATCACTTAGTCCAGTTAATGACTCAAGTGTTGAGATACCTCGTATTCAGTCAGTTCTAATAGTAAAAGAGTTTCCAGAAGTTTTTCCAGATGATCTTCTCAGAGTCCCTCATGTGAGAGAGATAGACTTGGGTGTAGATATTTTTCTAGATGCTCGTCCTATCTCTATCCCGACATATATGGTGGCACCATCAGAGTTGAAAGAGTTGAAACAACAGTTGAAAGATCTATTAGATAAGGGTTTCATTCGACCAAGTGTCTCACCTTGGGGCGCTCCGGTCTTGTTTATGTGAAAGAAAGATGGTTCCCTTGGGTTTATATAGATTACGGTCAATTGAACAAGGTTATCATAAAAAATAAATATCCTCTCCCAAGAATTAATGATTTATTCGATCGACTTCAGGGGGCCACCTGTTTTTCTCAGATAGATCTTAGATCTGGCTACCATCAGTTAAGAGAAAGGGAATGTGATATTCCAAAGACAACTTTTAGAACCAGATATGGGCATTACGAATTTTTAGTCATGTCCTTTGGGTTGACCAATGCGCCTGCAACATTTATTGATCTTATGAATAGAGTCTTCAAACCTTATTTAGATATGTTTGTTATCATATTCATTGATGACATACTAATGTATTCAAGAAATGAAGAAGGCCATGCTAGCCATCTCAATATAGTTCTGCAAACGTTAAAGGATAGAGAGTTGTATGTAAAGTTCTCTAAATATGAGTTTTTACTTGAGTCTGTGGCATTCTCGGGTCACATAGTTTTTGGTGATGGTATTAGAGTGGATACCCAAAAAATTGAGGAAGTATAAAATTGTCCTAGAGCCACATCTCCAATTGATATTAGGAGTTTCTTGGGTTTAGCTCGCTACTATAGGAGATTTGCAGAAGGTTTTTCATCTATTTCGTCTTTTTTGACCAAGTTGATTTAGAAGACAATTATGTTTCAATAGTCTGAAACTTGTGAGAAGAGTTTTGAAGAGTTGAAGAAGAGATTGACTACTGCCCCAATTTTGACTTTACCTGAGGGTACACAAGGTTTTGTGGTTTATTGTGATGCATCTATAGTTTGTTTGGGTTGTATCCTAATACAAAATGGCAAGGTTATAGCATATGCCTCCAAACAATTGAAGGTTCATGAGAAGAACTACCAACCCATGACTTAGAATTGTCGGCTGTGGTATTTGCCTTGAAGATATAGCATCACTATTTGTATGGTGTTCATGTTGATGCATTCACTGAACACAAGAGCCTACAATATGTTCACTCAGAGAGAGCTTAATCTCAGACAAAGGAGATGTTAGAATTGCTCAAGGACTATGACATGAGCATTCTTTACCACTCATACTACAACAAAAGAGACTTTTAGTGACATTTAATTTTCCTTTTAGCAGCAATAGTTATTGTCACAAAAACTTTTAGTGGCATTTAATTTATTGTCATTGCATCCAATGTTACTAAAACATTTAGCGACATTTATTTAGAGTGCCGGTAAAGACCTATAATATTGCCGCTAAAAATAATTACTTTTAGCGACATTGATTTGGCCACAATAACTATTGCAGTAAAGCTTCCACATTATAAATTATAATTACCGATAAATGAGACCTATTTTAGTTGAAATTATTATGAAGATTATAATTGACCAGGAATTCACCTTTAACTCATACATATAACGAGAGAAATCAATACAAGAATAATAATCGAAGAATTACCAAACTCAGACGACGTCATTCAATTATAAGAACAATCAAAAACTTAATACATCCACTTTATTGTCTTCTAGTGGTAAAAATATGAATTACCTATATGATTGTGTTCAAGTTATCAAAACAAATAAAAAGAATGTGTTCAACAATGAAGAAAGAAGAAAATTGAGTCGATGAAAGTATGACAACTTGGATCACGATCATATGTAATATCGAGAGGATCTTATTCTTCCTTTTGTGATTAAAGACTTGTTGTCTTGCCAAGGTAGCAGGCAACAAAGATTCTTCGAACACTTGCTTGGTATAGGTTTGAGCTCAAGATTGCCCCAACAGCAGGTGTTGGCGGAGGGAGCCATGATGGCAAGCGATAAATGAAGTCTACCAAACTTTTCATATTCTTATGTGAAATACATTCAATCTACATACCAGCAACTATGCTTTGCTGCATGTTTGCTACTCTTTTTTTCACCTCTTTTCCTTCTACACTTAACATGAGTCTTCTTACTGTTTTCTCTATGACCATTCTTTTCATAACCTCCCATTCAAACCCAATCTTATATATTTGAATCAGCGACCTTATTGTTCACCGGTTGGTCTGCTAGAAATGGTCTGCATATCAAAGGGACTTCCTCCAAAATAATTTCAAGTGTAGAATTCCAATCACAATGAGTGAAAAATCTGCCACTGCGGGATGTGCAAGCATCTGTTTTTGTGGACTACCTGACGAGTTGTTATGCCCAACTACATGTTCAAGTAATTTATGCAAAGTAATTTATGCACGACTACCGATTCAAGTAATAGAAAATAACATGAAGACTATTTGACAAATATTTAACTACCCCTTTAACTGCAGATTGGCAAGAGGATACTACACCAATCAATTCTTTTAGAGAAGCCTTTGGTCTTATAAACAATTCAATCTCAACATTTGATTTCTCGCTACCATCTGTACAAAGATCTTCTCCTTCTCTTCACTTGGTGTTTATCACTGTTAAGGTCACCAAACTATAAACATAGGCACCAGATAAGTTAATCTATTGTTCGATTATATATGAATTAGAGTCTAAGAATTGAAAAAAAAGACAGACTATACTAAAGTTGATGTAAGGAAATGAAAAATATACCTTCTACCTCAGTTTTGATCGATAGATGACTTAACAACAAAATTATTGTTAAGAACTGCAGAGAAGCAACCAATATTGTGCAGTTACATTAAGAACCACAAGTAGAGAAATAATTTTTTAAACTTGAAGCTTATATTCCCAAAAAAGGGACAAGAATTCACAGTCAACCTAGGTTGAATGCGACTCTGCCAAGACCTATATCTTCTGATTGCTTACCTTTAACTCATCCACTAATCTTAGGTTTTCTTCAAGATCACCTTTCCTCCGAGTCAGTTCATTTGAGGCAGATATTATAGCTTCGTTCTGCTTCTCATCTAGTGCCTATGAGTACAAAAATAATAACTCTAAAATAATGTATAGAACAAAATATTAAACAAGTAAATTCAGTCATAAGAAAAATAAATCATGAGTAGTTCAAAAAATTTCTTCTCAAGTCCTTATTTCTCATTCAAGAGCTGTGATTCCTGATCATACGGTGACAACAAATGTTCTTAAATTAAAGGTTGAACCATAAGTATATTAACTCTGAAGTGAAAAGCAAAAATGTGCAAAAGGCCAAGGAAAATGGCACACCTGGCAAGAGCAATCTGTTCCCGAAGATATAGAATTTCTTCTTGTTGTGCTTTCGCACGTGAATACAGTTCCTGAACACAGATTTATTCAGCAAATCAACAGAATGTAGTCTCCCTTCAAACTGAAAATTGTATTCTGTACAAATTTAGAATAGCTACCATAGTTTCACGATTTGCACAACGAAACTGAAAATTGTATTCGCCGTTGAGAACCTTCCATGCTATGGCTTGCTCATATAATATTGGCCTACCCATGCTAGATACAAAAATTCCTTCTAGCAGATAGGCAAATCCCTAAAAGCACAACAAAACAATTTGTCAAATTCTTCACTTACTACCTTTACAACATTTCCTTGTATCAGTTGATAACATGTAGTTGATAAGTGGTCTAGCACTTGTGAAGTCAAAACGAACTTGCTTGATGCTAAATACTGCTGTATCAAATTTTGTTCTGATATTTATTGGAACTAGTTTGTTTTTCATGTTTGCTAAGTTGAAGGATGTATGTAATTAAAGTTTGTGGTAGTAGTCTAACCTGCTGCATGATCTTGGAGAACTCCGATAGGAGGACCTTACGACCAGCTTCATCTACAATCTTATCAAGCATTATATCCTCAAGAGCTAACAAAGTGGTTTCAAGCATGTCAAGACCAGCCTAGTTTGCAAATGTAAAAACTGCAGATGCCTGCATTACAAGTCTTTGAAGTTTAAAGAAATAAGTATAACGAGGTCAAAAATAATTCTTTTTCCTACTTCGTTGCAATTACAGGTTGATTAGTGATATGAAGTTTTACATGTAACGATGCAATATGTCACAGCAATGACGTTTAAAACCCATACCTATAGCTCCGGAAAATCCACCTTGCTAAAGTGACAGCTTCAGGTGACCAAGGGAAGGATTTAAGTGTTAACCAAGAGGTGAGTCAAGAAGGTGCTATGGCCATTGCAACTCTCTGAACAGAGCCTACTATACTTCGTACATATTGGCGAGCCACTGCAGCTACATTATCCTGGTAGTGACATTTAGAAAAGCTACCATAGGTTGTACAGAAAATTGTACATAGGTTGTACATAATACAATTATACAGAAAATTGTATTCTATACAAATTTAGAAAAGCTACCACAGGTTCATTTATCAATATCGACAAGGATTTGCACAACTAAAAAAATAGAGTTGACACTGAAAAGAACTGGAAAGTTCATCAAGCAAAGAACAACAAAAAGACTAAAGAAATGAAAATTTTCAGTTCACATGGAATCGAAATATTGAAGTACGAATATTCACTTGATTTTACCTCACCTTGACTATTGATCATGAATTGGAGAACTTTAAATCCTCTTCTCGAGCTAAATATAGAAGAAAGCAAAAATTACTATCATATACAATTTTACACTAATCAAATTAACTCAAGTTGGATTTAAAATATAATTTTTAGGTCAATCTAAACGGGGTTTGAATAATATTAAGTCTTAACAACATATACGACAAAAGTAGGTTGAAAATAGTCTAAAAAGTTGCCGCCGGGAGCCAAAAATATTTGTGATTTTCTGGTGGCAATGACCACCAAAACGCCTAGGCAACCTCCCACTGGGGTTGATCTACATCCAAAGGAAAGAGAGTCAGTGCCTAAGCTTAATTATTTAGCAGCAGCACATCCATTACGAGAAGTTAAAGTGACGGCATTAAAACCTATTGTGTAGACATGGTGAACCTAGAATAGTATGGGATGAGGAGGAGATGGAACACATGATTGTGAAAGAAAATTTGGAGTACGCAGTAATAGGAAAATTTTCATATGGCTGGCGTGAGATTCAAGATTTGAGAAAATTAATTCCAAAACAATGCGAGTTGAAAGGTGAA
This sequence comes from Solanum pennellii, assembly GCF_001406875.1. Lineage (NCBI taxonomy): Eukaryota > Viridiplantae > Streptophyta > Magnoliopsida > Solanales > Solanaceae > Solanum > Solanum pennellii. The sequence goes on along the minus strand of NC_028637.1, from coordinate 71,000,699 downwards.
TGTAACATAGCTTTGCTAAGCAATAGGTATATATTAATAAGGGCATCATGCTTGGAGACTACGTGAATCTTGTCAAAGCCGGCTTTTTATATACTGCATCGTGGCTGGACATATCCAATGCGAACGTTGAAGTGGGAGCCAATGTTCGATTCGGAGGAGGAAACATCAACGACTGTAGTATGGATATCTTTTCCATCGCTTCCTCCCAACTTCTTTGTGAAGGAAGCAGTTTTTTCATTGGCAGCTGCAGTTGGAAAGCCTCTACAAGTAGACCTAGAAACAAGGAATCAGACTCGACCTAGTTGTCAAGGGTGAAGGTGGAGTTTGATTTATTACGCGAGTTTCCAAAAAGGATAAGCGTAGGCATGAGGAAGCAATCAGGGGAGATCACTGAGAAATGGATCACATTCCGATATGACCACGTACCATAATATTACAAGAATTGTAAAATTCAAGGACATGATGAGGAGCAATGTTACGTGTTACATCCAGAATTATGTCCAAAGGAAGAGGTGGGGAAGGACGAAGGGATCGACAAGCAAGAGGAGAAAAAGGGGGGTAAGCAGAGGAAGGGGCAAATCCAGAAGGATACGTTAGGAAAAGACAGTAATGTTTTCAAGGTGCATACCAATAAAAGGGGGATAGGAGGGGGTCGACATTGGGGAGGGAAAACAGAACAGGTTTGGAATAAGGAAAATATTCAAAAAGAACAGGAAGGGATTAAAACAGGTAATTCTTTTGGGGCATTGAATGATCAGGAGAATGTGGGGAGACAGAGGGTGGACATGTGACAACCCCCTCGGGATCCACATATTCAGGTATTGTCTCTGCCATGGGCGGCCATTCGCTCTTTTAATCCCCTCTTATTGGCTCGCAGCCTCAAGGGAGAATCGAACCCGTGACCTATGGCTCCTTTACATCCCTCCCAAGGAGATCGCCTCTTACCAATTGAGCTGCAGATCAATTGGTAAGAGGCGATCTCCTTGGGAGGGATGTAAAGGAGCCATAGGTCACGGGTTCGATTCTCCCTTGAGGCTGCATGCCAATAAGAGGGGATTAAAAGAGCGAATGGCCGCCCATGGCAGAGACAATACCTGAATATGTGGATCCCGAGGGGGTTGTCACAGGACAAATGATAGGGGTGGAGAGGATTGATACAAGGAAATGGGTTGAGGAAGTGTTCAAAGAAACAACCGAAATTGATAAGGGAAACGAAGCCAAAAACAAAGGGGCAGAGGTCAAGAGATCAGTCGTAGAGGAGATAGTGGATATAGCAGGGGGCTGACAATATCAAGAATAGAGGAACACTGACGAAACAGAGAGTGAAAGACGCAAAAAAGAGAGTGAAAGACGCAATGACAAGGATGCTAGAAGTAGTAATATGGGGAATAAATGTTTGGAGATGGTAGAATACCATGGGGTGCAGACTATTGATGGGGTAGTGTCTGAAATTAAGAGGAGAGATAGAGAGAGTCTCAGGGATGATCTTCTTGATCTACAAGAGTTGACAGTGGAGGAGATTCAAAAAATAAGAGATACGGATGAAGAAGATGAATTTGACGATAACATAGATAAGGTGGGAAGAGATGGGGATTTATCCCCAAGAAAATTAAAAATGTTGGAGAGTGGTGCAAAGAGATCAAAGTCAAATCAGAATATTGCACCACTTCAAGTAAAAACAAGGAGTAGTAGGGAAAGATCAGAAGACATTTTCCAATGATTGGAAAAGCAATTTTTTTGGAACATTAGATAGGTTAAGTCTCAGAAGGCGTTTGAGAGTTTGATGGATCTAAATAGGCATCATAAATACAATTTTATAGCTGTTATGGAACCATTTCAGGGTTCAAAGGAGCTAGATCAATACAAAAGAAAGTTAGGTTGTCAAAATGCAAATTGCAACGTATATGCGAAAATTTGGGTTTTTTGGGAGGATGACGGGAGGGGTGAAGTGTTAAGAGATAGTATGCAACAAATTGCTTTAAAGTTGAGCAAGAACAATGTGGAGATGATATGTACAGCAGTGTATGCTAGATGTAATGCATTAGAAAGATTGGAGTTATGGGAAGAGTTGGAAGTTCTATCTGTAAATATTAATATCCTGTAGATGGTGGGAGGTGACTTTAATGCTATACTGAACGAGGAGGAGAAGCAAGGGGGATTAGATTTTACTCAAGTTGAGGAGTTGGAGGTCAGTCAATGCGTTAATAATTGTGCTTTAACAGAACTTAAATTTATGGGTAGCATGTTTACTTGGTGGAATGGGAGGACTGAAAGGGAGAGAATATTTAAAAGACTTGATAGAGTTTTTGGGAATCAAGTGTTTATCAATATGTTGCCTTCTAGTGAAGTGCACCATCTAGTGAGACACGGATCAGATCATGCACCTTTACACATGATATGCAACTCGGAGGAGGAGGTGACAAGCAGGTAAGTTTCTCAATTTCTTTGCAAGACACCCCGAGTTTCAGAAAATAATTGATGAAAACTGGAAAATCGATTTTGTGGGTTGCCCGTTTATTGAATTTCAGGCTAAAATGAAAAAAGTGAAAGGGGCACTGGCGAGGTCGAGTAAGGAGACTTTTGGAAATATTTTCCAGCAGGTAGCAACACTAGAAGATGAAGTCAAGGTCAAGGAAATCCAATTGAAATTAATACAAATGATGAGAACAGGGCAGAATTGAAAAGGGCAGAGGCTAACTTTAAAAAATATCTCTACATAAAGTAGGAGTTTTGGAGGAAAAAAGCTGGGATGAGGTGGTTTATGGATGGACATAAGAATACTAGGTTCTTCCATAATTACGTCAAAGGAAGAAGAAAAAAGCTGCATCTGGCAGAAATTCAAATAGGTCAGGGTGAGGTGGTGTATAACAGTGATGATATTGGAGCGGAGGAAATTTCTTTCTTTGAGGAGAAATTCCAAAATGGGGATACACAAGAAGATGATAGTATGTTGAACCTTATCCCCAAGTTGATTACATCAGTTCAGAATGAAGAGATGATAAATGCCAACTAAGGAGGAGGTCAGGAAGGTAGTTTTTGCGTTGAATGGAGACAGTACAAGTGGTCCTGATGGTTTCTCTGGGCTATTCTTCAAAAGCTTTTGGGAGAATATAGGTGAGGATATTACAAAAAGGTGATAGCCTTTTTGTTGTGGACAGCAAATTCCACGTTTTATTTGACACACTAATCTGGTGTTGCTACCAAAAAAAGAGAGGGTTGTAAACTTTACAGATCTTAGACCAGTGAGTCTAACTACGTTTGCAAATAAAATCATATCCAGAGTGCTGCATGAAAGGATTTCAAAAAGGTTAGCCAATATAATATATCGAGGAATCAGTCAGGATTTATTAAAGGGAGAAGCATTACAGAAAATATTCTTTTGGCTCAGGAGATAATAAGGGACATTAATAGGAGCAAGAAGTTTCAGAAAATGGTAGTGAAGTTGGACATGGCTAAAGCTTATGATAGGGTCTCTTGGTTCTTTTTAATTAAAGTTCCAAGGAGATTTGGCTTTTCGGAAATCATTATTGATATGGTTTTGAGGTTAATTTCTAATAATTGGTATTCCATACTAGTTAATGGGAAATTATATGGTTTCATTTAAGTCGTCAAGAGGGTTGAATCAAGGAGATCCTTTATCTCCAACACTGTTCATAATAGTTGCGGAAGTTCTAGCCAGTGGTTTAAATAATCTGAATGAGGATGCAGAATTCAGGGGTTATGGAATGCCAAAATGGAGTCCTCCATCAATCATCTGTCATACGCAGATGATACAATTCTATTTTGCTCAGGGGAGAGAAAATCTATTCGAAAGTTGATGGGGGTTTTGAGGAACTACGAGAATGTTTCTGGCCAGATGGTGAATTTGAATAAAAGTTTCTTTTATCTACATAGTAATACACCTTTAATTGTTGGGTTGCGATTAAGGAGACATGTATAAAGCAAGGGTTTTTTTCCCTTTATATATCTAGGATGTCCAATCTTTTATGGAAGGAAAAGAGTGTCACATTTTGAAGAACTGGTAAAGAAGGTTCATCGGAGGTTAATGATGTGGCAGAATAAATGGTTATATCATGGAGGGAAATACATTTTGATAGCAAATGTCCTTCAATCGATGCCAATTTATTTGGTATCAGCAATGAACCCTCCAAAGAAAGTAATAGAGAAGTTAAATCAATTACTAGCGGGTTTTTCTCTGGAGCAAAACAGGAGGGGAGAAAGGTAAGTATTGGGTATCATGGGAGGACATGTGTTTGTTGAATCCATCCCATTGTTTTAGTCAACTTTAGCTATTCAATTGGTACAAGCAATTGTTAAAAATGAATAGTAATTGGAGTTGAAAAGAAAAGATTTGGTAGTTGGCAAATTGGTAAGATTTGCAACCATTTTTGACTTTGCTATGTTTACATATGTCATTAGTGACATAGGTATGGTTTTATCCTTCTATAAATAGAGCATTCTTGCTCATTTGTAGAACACACCAAGTTAGAGATAAAAACCATTTTGAGAGCAAAGTGAGGTATTCCATAGACTATACAAGAAAATAGTCTGTGAAGAAAAATAGAGTGTGAGCGATATTTTAGTAAGACGGAAACCAAAAGAGTGTTGTTCCTTTTGAGTGTGTAGTAGTCACTTTGAGTATTGTATTCGTGACTACACAGTGTAAAATACTATAATAATATCAATTGCTCCTCTTAGTCCGTGGTTTTTTCCCTTACTCAGAAGGGTTTCCACGTAAAATTCTTGGTGTCGTTATTTTCCCATTTTATTTCCATTACTTTTACCATATATATTTTTGTGCTTGTCCGCGTTTTCCCAACAAACTGGTATCAGAGCCAAGGTTTTATCTGAGTATGCTCTGTGGTTGCAGCACAGTCTGAACTTCCACATCAGAAAAGATTTACTTTGATTTGCGATAACTATATTTTTTGGGGAAAACAATGGAAGCCAACACAAGTAGAATGGTTACTTTGAATGGTGTTAATTATGCCATTTGGAAGGGGAAAATGGAAGATCTGCTTTATGTTAAGAATTTTTACAAACCAGTATTTACCACTGTAAAGCCTGATAATAAAACAGATGAAGAGTGGAATCTGTTGCATAGACAGGTCTGTGGATTCATTAGGCAATGGGTCGACGATAATGTGTTGAACCATATTTCTGGGGAAACACATGCTCGAACCCTATGGGAGCATCTTGAAAGTTTGTATGCTCGAAAGACTGGCAACAACAAAATGTTCTTAATAAAGCAGATGTTGAGTTTGAAGTATCATGATGGTTCTCCGATGACAGACCATCTGAATAATTTTCAGGGGATAATGAACCAATTATCTGCTATGGGCATCAAATTTGATGAAGAAATTCAAGGCTTGCTTCTACTTGGTTCCCTACCAGATTCATGGGAAACATTTAGAACGTCATTGTCAAATTCTGCTCCGGATGGTGTGATCTCTATGGATTCCGCCAAGAGTAGTGTCTTGAACGAAGAGATGAGAAGAAAAACTCAAGGTTCCTCTTCGTCGGATGTCCTGATAACTGGCCCCAGGGGGAGAAATAAAACTCGTGGTTCTCAGCATAGAGAACAAAATAGGAGCAAATCCAAAGGCAGACTTAAGGATATTGAGTGCTATCATTGTGGCATGAAAGGGCACACAAAGAAGTTCGGCAGGAAGTTGAAGAGGGAGAACAATAACAGAGAGGAAACTAAACAAGATGGAAATGAAAATTGCCTAGCCACCGTCGCCACCGAAGATCTTGTTACCGTTCTTGATGTAAACATGATAAATATTGCTTGTGATGAGTCAAGCTGGGTTGTGGACACTGGTG
>NC_028637.1:70971425-70992116 GCF_001406875.1 Solanum pennellii | reverse complement strand
ATTTCACGTCAAAAAGATTCATACAAGTGAAAATCCTGCAGATATGCTGACCAAGATGATACCAAAAGACAAGTTCGAGTTATGCAAAGAACTTGTGGGTATGAGCTCTCTCTAAAGTAGTTGAAGATACCTTCTTGCAGTAAATGGGACTGGAGGGGGAGATTTGTTGAATCCATCCCATTGTTTTAGTCAACTTTAGCTATTCAATTGGTACAAGCAATTGTTAAAAATGAATAGTAATTGGAGTTGAAAAGAAAAGATTTGGTAGTTGGCAAATTGGTAAGATTTGCAACCATTTTTGACTTTGCTATATTTACCTATGTCATTAGTGACATAAGCATGGTTTTATCCTTCTATAAATAGAGCATTCTTGCTCATTTGTAGAACACACCAAGTTAGAGAGAAAAACCATTTTGAGAGCAAAGTGAGGTATTCCATAGACTATACAAGAAAATAGTCTGTGAAGAAAAATAGAGTGTGAGCGATATTTTAGTAAGACGGAAACCAAAAGAGTGTTGTTCCTTTTGAGTGTGTAGTAGTCACTTTGAGTATTGTATTCGTGACTGCACAGTGTAAAATTCCTTACTATAGTAATATCAATTGCTCCTCTTAGTCCGTGGTTTTTTCCCTTACTCAGAAGGGTTTCCACGTAAAATTCTTGGTGTCGTTATTTTCCCATTTTATTTCCATTACTTTTACCATATATATTTTTGTGCTTGTCCGCGTTTTCCCAACAGTGTTATCCTAGAACTGAAGGAGGTGTGGGATTCCGATCGCTACATGATGTTTCAAAAGCATTGTTCTGCAAACTATGGTGGAATTTTAGAACTTTCACCTCATTATGGAATTCTTTGATGTGGAATAAATGCTGCAAAAAGTTTCATCCTCTTATGGTTACAGGGATGGGTGCTTCACATTCCTGGAAGAAGATGATTGAGGTAAGTGATGAAATAGAACATGACATATGGTGGCTAATTAAAGCAGGAGAGGTGTGTTTTTGGTTTGATAACTGGACCAAACTGGGAGCGCCATATTACATAGAGAGCAAGGGGAGATGGAGGAAGAAATCGAAGTAAGGGAGTTAATAGATTCGGGGAGATGGAATGCGCAGATGTTGAGGGGTAGGTTCTCAGATGAAATGGTTGAATTCATTGTGGAAAGTGTTGATCCAAGGCTTATAGAAGGAGAAAGGGATAAAACATGGTGGATGGGAAATCCTAATGGGACTTTCTCTGCAAAGTCAGTGTTTGAAGGCATCAGACATAAGAAAGAGGACAACTGGTGGTGGAGTAAGGTATGGAGTAAAGGAATGCCCTTCAAGATCAATTTCTTTGTTTGGAGATGCTGGAAAGGAAGAATAACCACAAACGATAATCTGAAAAAAATGAGGATTAATGTGGCACCCAGATGTTATTGTTGTGAGAATTATGAGCAGGAGACTATGAACGATCTATTTCTAACAGCTTCCATAGCCCAAAAACTATGGAAGCAGTTTGCTACTTGTGCAGGGATTTCCATGGAGGGAAGCTTACGACAAATAATCAATAACTGGTGGGGAGCTGCTAATAAGCCAAAAATGAGGTCCATATTGCAAGCAGTTCAAACCATACTTATGTGGGAACTATGGAAGAGGAGAAATTCAAGAAGACATGGGAAGGATGTTTCATATTATAAGTTGTATCAACAATATCAAGACACTGTGTACAGGCTGATTAAACATTTATATCCTTGGGTTGAGATTACAAGAGTGTGGGAGGGAATGTTGGGGGCCATGAAGGGGGTATAGACCTAGGTTAAACTATCATTTTGTATGTTGGAAACTACCACAAAAGGGAGGTTTGAAGTGCAATACGGATGGAGCAAGTAAAGGGAATCCGGGAGAAAGCGCATACAACTTTTGTGTGAGAAACCATGACGGAAATCTGTTGTATGCAGAGGCAAGTATGGTAGGGATAGGACTAACATAGAAGCTGAAACAGAGGCAATTCTACGAGCCCTCAGATACTGTAAACGTCATAATATCCTAAACGTGTTGATTGAGACAGACTCGCTGGGCGTGGCAAAATGATGAAAAAAAAAAAGAAGAACGGAAATTTCCATGGAATCAGGCAGAGAAGATGGAAGAGATTCAATAAATTATGGAATACATACAGGCCAACATTAAACATGTTTTTAGAGAAGCTAATCAGCTAGCAGACAGATTGGTCAATGAAGCATACATACATCATGGTATAAAGTAGTGGACAAATTTTCAGCAATTATCAGGAGCAGGCAAAAGCATTCTAAACGAAGATAAGTCAAGGATCCCTACTCTAAGAATAAAAACAAGAAGAATAAGAGTGCAGGACAATGACAGTGCACAGAGTTAACAGTATACGCTTCTGTCGCATAAGGGATTACATGATTGTGAAAATTAAGCTAAGTAGTCTTTCTGTCCTAGACAATTGAAGATTACAAACAATAATTGATACCAGAAAAAATGAGGGCACTAAAGTTATATGGAGAACTGCAGATCTGGAGAGCATATTTAAATTTTTGGTACGACTACTTCAATTGGAAAATGAAGAGAAAGTTAAAGGAATCGGAGGAAGAAAAGAGTTAAGAAGAAAGAAGAGAGGCGTACCTAGAGTTCATTCACAGCTAACGACCAAGTTCATCTTTGAAATCGATACTGGAATCCATGGCAGCCACCGGATTACGCCTAACAAAGAAGAAGATTCAGAAGTCGATAAAGAAATTTGGAAGGAACAAAGAATAGATGAAGGAGTTTACATTGACAAGAAGAGGAAAAAGAGATTGATGATGGACAAGATGAAGATGGTGATGATCCACAACAACAAGAAGGGGGACGACTTAGTTTTGGAAGTACTGGGCCCTTTGGCCTTAGTTTTGTATTTGACATTTTCTCTTAAATAAAAGAGTCTGAGCTCAAGATTTGATTTTAACAAAAAATCAACTCAAGTTTTTGAAAAGTGAAATCCAAAGGTTGTCAAAGTAATGTTGACAGATAATACCAACATTGCAACAAAAAAATTTAAAATTGAAAGACATACCTGATCAGAAGCAGTAGATCAAGTTTTTTCTAGACATTTTGTCAAACACTTTGTGGATCTAGTAACTTTCCTTATCTTATAAACAAATTTAAATCATATTATAAGAAAATTGAACATGAATGCATATTCATTAGCTAATAGGCTGATAGCACATGCATGTATACATTACCAGCGAGAAAGAGATATCATATAAGAAAAACATCCAAATCGAGATTCATCAATAGGTTGCTGAAAATTTAAAAGAAAATTAAAGAGAGATTACCAGTTGGAAGTAGAAGAAGAGCGAGCAAACTGAAAGAATGAGAATTTGTTGGTGCTTCAGATTGAATCCGTCCTACGTAGCCATGGAAGGAGGCCTACTGTGATGCTTGAGAGAAATGTAGTGAATCTAGCTATCGCTTAAGATGGAATGGAAAAGAGGGACAGGGCTTGTGTGATTGATTTCAAGGAGAATAGGGATGATCACCTACCTCTCATTGAGTTTGCTTACAACAGCAGTTACCACTCTAGCATCCAGATGGCTCCTTATGAAGATCTTTATGGAAGGAGATGCAAATCTCCTATTGGATGGTTTGAAGTTGATGAAGCAGGATTGATAGGACCAGATTTAGTTCACCAAGCTATGGAGAACGTGAAGGTTATTACAGAAAGGCTGAAAACGGCACAGAGTAGTCAAATATCCTACACTGATGTTAGGAGGAGGCAATAGAGTTCGAAGTAGATGATTGAGTATATTTGAAAGTTTCACCCATCAAGGGTGTTATGAGGTTTGGTAAAAAAGGGAAGATCAGTCCCCGGTATATTAGACCTTATAGAATATCCAAAAGGGTAGGAATGTAGATTATGAGTTGGAGCTATCACAAGTGTTAGCAGCGATTCATCTGGTATTTCACATCTCCATGTTGAATAAGTGCATGGGATATCCTTCTTTTATTATACCAACTGAAAATATTGGGATCAAAGACAACTTGTCTTATGAGGAAAAACCCGTGCAAATTTTAGATCGCCAAGTTTGCAAGTTGAGAACGAAGGAAGTTGCATCAGTCAACGCCTTTGGAGGAACCAATTTGTTGAAGAAGATACATGGGAACATGAAGAGGAGATATCCACATCTCTTTGAATCCGGAGAAAGTGCAGACCAAGGTACTAACTTTCTTAATACATTTAAGTTACGAGTAAGCATGTTTTTGTTAAATTTGCTTGTTGAGTGTTTGAACTTGATATTGACACCCTTAGTCTAGTAAGAATAATCATATTTGAGGACGAATGCTCCCAAGGAGGAGATATTGTAACACCTCGAAACTAGAAATAACTAGAAAGGAGTTTATAATCTTGAAATACTTATTTTTGGACGGTATTAGAAAAATCTTGAAAATTAAGTTGAAAAGTGAGTTTTTTATCAATTTTAAACGGTCATAACTCCTAGCTGAGGATGAATTAGGTTTATTTCTAGATATGGTTGAAAAGCTATTGGAACGATCTTTCCAACACCGCCAAGTTTGCGTGATTTCAACTTCGTATGAGTGAGTTATGCCCTTTGGAAGTTGGGATGTCGAAATAAGGAAATTGCCCAAATCCGGATTTGTAAGGGGTAGTTTGGTCTTTTTCTTACCCAATTAATTAAATTTGTTTTTGATAATATTATTAAGGTTCTAAACTGAACTTGGTCAGTTTTACACTTTTTGAGAAAGGTTAGGGTTTTAGAGAAAGAATGCAAAAGAAGACGAAAGGAAAAAAAAGCCAAAAATCGTCAAATTAACTTGTGAATTTCGTCGGGGTGATCCTAAAAAGGTATCTGAGTCTTCCATAACGTTGGGTTCGTTCACCCACGTTCCAAGCATGTTTTATTCAACGTAATTTCATACTAAAAAGATTGGACTTATGAATGTTCTTTAAAATGCTATTCTTAAATTGCTTTCGTTCTTGGACATGAGTTGAGATTTAGGAGTTCTTTGGTGATGTAGATGTTTTTCTTGAAATCATTGGGTTATAACCTTGTATATATGATGTGGGTACATGAGTCTAAAGTAGATTTGAGAAAAGATCGAATTAAAACTATTTAAGTTCAGAAAATGAGAGGAAAAATTTGGCAGATTTTTCGAAAGGAACAGGTTGGCACGATGCGCTCCATAGCGCCAGGAAGGCTGGGGCGACGCGCCAGCAGTGCGCCAGAAAGGAGCCTCAGCCAAATGAGGCTGGTGTGGTGATACGCTCAAATTATATCTCCCTAAAGAAGCATAAGCAATCATTATCAAGTAGAGAACCCAACTAGTAGGTTGAGGTCGATCCACTACTACAAAAAAGAACTTTAGCGGTAATTTTTTTGCGGCAATCAGGTAATTGCCGGTAGTGTATTTACGCAGGGTAAACAATCAATGGCTGATGTATAATGGCCAGAAATAAGTATATTTTTAGTAGAAATTTTAAAGAATAGACACAAAAGATCTTTTTCTTTTCAAAAAATAGAACTCCCGCGAATTCTAAAAATTTCCTCCGCTTGTTTTTCTCAAAAGAGAAAAAGGTTTTCCAATACTTTAAAAACTTAAAAAGCTCTTCTACACAAATAAAGGAAAGATTACTAAAAATATCTTCCAGGCAAATAAGGATTCCTGAATCTAAACCGCGTATTAAGACTCACATATAACATGTATCTCATTAACATAAACGACGTCCAGCAACATAGCGAAGTCCAGCAACAAGCTTTTCAGAAAATCTAAGGTATGTAAATCGCTCCACTCAACTCTTGTTTCTATGATTTTCTATAATATTTGTTGCTCTATAGATCGTTAATTAATATTCAGCCTATAATTTTATTCTTAATCAATACTTAATCATTAACAGGGAAAAAACAGAAAATACTTGACGAACTAATAAGTTTTTAGGCATTAATTGTGATTTCCAAGTGATTTGATTCATAAATGTATGTTTTCATGCATTCGTGATCTTTGGCCGTTTTGATTATGAGTGAAGATCTGTTCTTTTAAATATTCAAGTTTAGTGATTATATGGACCTCTGTTATGACTCCATAAACTCTCTGTTTTTATACTCATATTAAACACTTGAAATCGTGATTTTGAAGTGTTGAAAACATCAGTCATAGCAATCTTATTTTATGTTGATGTGAATTGTTCAATTAGTTCTTTTTATTAGATATCTTTAGGTTAATAATCTATCGTAAGGTCGAAGCCAATATTTAAATATCTTGAACTATCGCAATAGTAATTAAATTTTATTCGATGTCTCCCAAGTATAAACACATTATAACTGTAGGTAATGATTTAGTATCTGTACCTTGGAATTTGACGACTTCACATGTTTTTTATGAGAACTATCGAATTAGTAGATGCTTTGATTATGTTTGGTTTGTATTTTAGCCTTCATGTTTGACATTGAGGTTTGTTTCATCTGAATTCCTAAGGGAGTTTCTTACTTCAAGAACATCAAAACAACACGTGCAGCCCCTATGTTTTTAGAAATTAGTTGCAGCCCATTTATACCAACTAGAGCTCGAGCAAGAGTTGTAACGACATATTGTTTCAGCATTACTATTATCACCATTCGGTAGTAGATTAGTAGTTAGAGATTTTACTTTAATTGTTGACTGAGATATCCATCTAGGATCTATCTTTAGGACCAACATTAGCCTTCGAAAGTTGTGTATAACTTCCCCACCGTGTTTTGCCCTTCTTCTACTTTATACCAGGCTTAGTTCTCATGGGACGGGGAAAGCTTGTTATCTAAGTCACAAGTCTCTCAACCTTTGCCACTTGAACTAAGCCGTGATGCCACTCTATAACATTCTTGCTACCACTACTACTGCACTTCTAAGAGAAAAATAAGTTAAGAACAACTTCAACATCATTGTAGCGAACATCCAAACAACTACCAGCAAAAAAGTCATAAACGAGAAGTCCATGTAGCTAAAAGTCTCGTATCCTTTATAGAGTAGGGAAGGAATTCAAAAATGAAAATATGCATAGGCTCAAGCAATCATTCTAGGTATAGGGTTGATTTTAGAAGCTGTTATGTAAATTAAAATATTCAGATTTTTGGGTGAAGGTTAATCTCTAGAGGAGAGGCAATGACTTGATTTTCAGTCTTGTCTCCAAGTTTTCTCAACTATTTCAACTTTAGGTTTTCTAATGTAGTCTATATATTCTGTTTTTTTTTCTTGAGAATAATTGAATCGAATTAGTATCATCTTGTAAGATTCAGCCCGAGAAAGTGATCCAGTTGAATCACGTTAAGGTCTGCGTAAACAAGTAGAATCTTCTTTAAATATAATGATGATGTCAACTTAACTAGAAATTCTTTCATCATTTGTGTAGCCCAAACCTTATCATACCAGCCCATAGATATTTGACACAACCTTAGTCATCATAATACTTTAGACCAAACAATAGCAGCAAATCAACACTTAATGAAAAGGTGCTTAATCATCTCAGGTTCCTTCTACATAACACACGATCTAGTCAGTTTGTATACTCTATTTCAGCTGCCTACGTAAGCCTTAAGTTTAATATAATTTGAAGCTTTGACTACTGGTATAGTCAAAAACTTAAATATGTAAGTAAGAGCTGAAAAATCATGTAGTTTCTGTAATTTCTCCATGTATATGAATATCTTGAACAAACTTTCTTAGAATATCCTAAACTATCCAAGCTTTACCTTGATGATTCCTTTCTAATCATAAGTGGATATAAAATCTATTAGTATATAATTAAAATTCCAACTTAACTGGAACTGCTTCTAGCATTTTTTATAGCACAACCAACCTCAGTAGATCAGTCCATAGACATTGGGTATACCCCTAGGAATCATCGAAGTCGAGACCAAATGGTAGAAGTAATTTGGGACTTAAAGAAAATGTGCTCGATTGTCTTAGGTTCCTGCAAAATAGCATGCAATCAGGTCACAATCTGGTCAGTTTGTTGCCCCACAACAGCCATCTACGTAATCCTTAAGTGTACTACAATCAAAAGCTCTAAATACTTAAACTATAAAATGCTTAAATCTGAAAGTAGGAGCTGCAAAATTGCATGTAGGTTCTGTAATTTCTTCTCGAACATGAATATCTTGAGCAACCCTTCTTAAAATAATCTTTACTTTGCAAGCTTTAACTTGATGGTTACTTTATAACAATAAATGATAGACACAATCTGTTAATATAATTTAATTAAGATTTCATCTTAAGTAGAACTTCTTCTAACATTTTTTCTAGCCAAGCTAACCTGATCAGAACAGCCCATAGACATCTGGGAAACCCTTAGAGATCTTATAAAAGTTGAGACTAAATGATACTATTAAATTGTCACTTAAAAAAACAGTTTCAATGTTCTCAGGTTCATGCCACATTACACATAATTTGGTCAGTTTGTGCACCTCATTTGAGTCGTCTATGTAAGTCGTTTATTTCTAACCATGACATATAAGCCAGTTAGGACATCTTTCGAGATATGCAATTACATATTGATTTATTCAACCGCTTTTTACTAATGTATTTTTAGTTCTTACAGTAATTGTTAAAACGAAGAATATCTTCAACTTTATGGACAATCTTAGAAATAAAAAGTGGATGTATTGTGATAGAGTTAGTAAAGAATACTTGGATAGAGTTAAGGATTTTATAAATCATGCCTATTCTGAAAAACAAGATGGAGACAAAATTGTCTGTCCCTGTACAGAATGTGTGCTTTTTCATCAAGTAGATCGGGATACAGCATATGATCATCTTGTGGTTAATGAAATTTTGCTATCATATGATACTTGGTTTTGTCAAGGAGAGTCTCTAAATAAATCAAACATTACTCAACTAACTAATTCAAGCCAATCAACTTTAAGAGGTGATGATATGAGAGGAATGATACATGATGCCCTTGGAGGTTGTACACAAGCCATTAATATTGATGTCAATGAAAAGATCGAGATGGAGCAAGACATACTAGAAAGTAATGCTCCTACTTCTGGAATCCAAACACATCCAGAGATTGATAAATTTGAACGACTCATGAAGGAGGCAAATAAAGGACTATATCCCGGATGTAAGAAGTTCAACAATTTATCCTTTTTGCTACATATCTATCGTACAAAATGCATGTACAAATGGTCAAATTAATCTTTTGATTCTTTGCTTGAACTATTAAAGGATGTGTTGCTAGAAGGGGAAACGTTACCTCCTTCTTTCTATGAGAGCAAAAAGATAGTTAAAGGCTTGGGCTTAAAGTACGAACAAATTTATGCTTGTCCCAATGACTGTATTCTATTGAGAAAAGAGTTTGCCAGTATGGATGTCAATGAATGCAAAATTTGTGGAGCTTCTAGATTGAAAAATAATGCAAAGAAAATTTCAGCCAAGGTCTTAAGGTATATTCCTTTAAAACTAAGACTACAAAAATTATTCATGTCTTCAAAAGCTTCTAATGTATTGCAATGGCATCATAAAGAACGAAAAAATGATGGGATTCTACGACATCCGGTAGATTCTGAAGCTTGGAAAAGTTTTGATAGTAGGTATCTTGAATTTGCGGGAGATCCTCGCAATGTTCGCTTGGGATTAGCTTCTGATGGATTTAATTAATTTGGCACAATGCAAACCGTTCATAGTACTTGGCCATTGATTTTAATGCCATATAATCTTCCACCATGGATGTGCATGAAAGAAGAGTTCTTTATTTTGTCCTTACTTATTCCTGGACAAAAATCACCTGGCAATAATATTGATGTCTTCTTTCAACCATTAATAGAAGAGTTAAATTAATTGTGGAGTGTTGGGGCAGAAACATACGATGCGTCTACAAATGAGACATTTCAAATGAGAGCAGCTCTCATGTGGACTATAAGTGATTTTCCAGCATATGTTAATCTTTTCTGGATGGAGTACTTCTGGTCGGTTTGCATGCCCTTCTTGCAACATACACACTCAATTTAAATGGCTCAAACATGGAAAGAAATTTTGTTTAATGGGGCACCAACGTTTCTTGAAGTCTTGACATAAATATCGAAATGATGAAAAATCATTTGATGGAACTAAGGAAACAAGACATGCACCATGCAGAATATCTGGGTCACAAGTGCCAAATTAAGTTAAAGATATAAAGTTTACTCTAGGCAAGTCTAGTGAAGAGGTAAGTGGGGTGAATACATGAAAAAAGAGGAGCATATTTTTCGATGTAATGTATATAGAAAAAAATATTTGTGATAACATATTATATACACAATTGGGTCTTGGTAAAAAGTCAAAAGACAATATTGAAGCACGGTTGGACTTGAAGGAGATGAAAATAAGACCAAGCTTATGGCCGCAATATCGAGCTAGTGGGAGAGTATATCTTCCTCCTACGTATTTCTCCATGTCTTCAAATGAAAAAGAGATGTTTTATGAAGTTCTACGAAATTCCAAGTTTCCACATGGCTATGCCTGTAATATCTCACATTGGATTCGCAAGCGAAATATATCTGGACTAAAAACTCATGATTGACATGCTATAATGCAAGAACTTCTTCATCTTTCCTAGTGAAAATCAACAGATAAAAGAGTTAAGTCTGTTCTAATTGAACTGTGCACATTCTTTCGTGTTTTATGTAGAAAAGTTCTAAAACAGGAAGAGTTAAAACTACTTGAAGAAAAAA
This sequence comes from Solanum pennellii, assembly GCF_001406875.1. Lineage (NCBI taxonomy): Eukaryota > Viridiplantae > Streptophyta > Magnoliopsida > Solanales > Solanaceae > Solanum > Solanum pennellii. The sequence continues at coordinate 70,981,433 of NC_028637.1, read as the reverse complement.
CTTAAGAAACATTGTCTACAATGGAGAAACTCTCCCCCCCCCCCCGGGATTCTTTAATATTATAGTACACTTGGTTACTCACTTGACAACCGAGGCTAAACTTGCGGGTGCAGTACATTATCGTTGGATGTACCCAATTGAGAGGTACGGAGATTCTCACTGGATCTTTATTAGATATATCTGTAGTTGTTAAATATTATAATATAAACGTAATAACATTACTTTATTCCATAGGTACTTGGGTACTCTAAAATCATATGTTCGTAATCGTGCATGTCCTGAAGGCTCAATAGCAGAAGCATACATAGCTAATGAATGCTTAACATTTTGCTCACAATATTTAGAGGGTGGAGATTCAAAGTCTTATTGTTAAAGAAGATGCAATGATGAGAATGAAAATGAAACTAGTAAAGACAAATGCCTTTTTCCTACCATTGGAGAGTCATACGGTGCAGTAGATGTATATGAAATGGATGAGAGAACATTATTTCAAGAACATCGACATATGCTTTTCAATTGTGAGTGAGAAGTGGTTGAAAGTTATAAAAACCAAGTGTTATATCTATTGTTTATTAAGTGTATCTTAATTACTTTGTTAACAAAATTGATATATGAGTCACATGAACACATGACATATTGATGAAATAAAAAGATCACATCTGAAGTGTCGTTTAACACAACATCAACTTGATCGTGTGCATTTCGATAGTGGTTCAATGAGCAAGTAAGTAGTAGGACTATGTTATCAGTTACCTTAATTAATGTACTTGTCCTAATATCCAAATTTATAGTTGTATCTTTCTATTAGGTTAGGTAAAGAATTGGAGGACACATCTGGTATCTTAAAGAATATTAAAGCTCTTGCAAAAAAGCTGAGTTACATTGTTAAAAGATTTAATGTGTATGATGTGTATAATGGGAATCATTTTCGAACAAAACAAAGTGAAGAGTACCTAGAAACACAAAATAGTGGTGGTATGATTGTTTTAAAAGCCGAAATTTACGCAAGTTCAAGCGACAATGCTCCAAAGACTACAAATATGTGATATTATGGAAGACTAAATGACATTGTGGAGTTAAATTACTATGAAGAATTTAAGGTTGTCTTATTTAAATGTGATTGGGTTGATGTAATTAAAGGTAGTGGAATTATGGAAGATGACGTGGGTTTCACATTTGTGAATTTCTCACGCTTGGCTGATTTTGGAAATCGAGACCGTCATGAACCCTTTATCTTTGTTGAACAAGCCCAACAAGTAATATTTGTGCAAGATCCTCATGATCATGAATGGTTTGTCCCTAGGTTAATTAAACCTCGAGAAATTTTTGATATTGGTGAGGCAAACAATATGCAACTCAAGTCATCAATGAATAGTGATTCCACTAACTTGGTTATCTTAGGAAATTTTCATGTTCCAGATTATGAGAATAATGATTGGGTAAGGAGAGGAGTTGATGGAATAACAATTAATATGGAAGTTGATAGAATATATGCCTTCACTTATCAGTCAATGGACCAGGTCCCTTGATACACTAACAGTATGAACAGAAAGTAAATGCAGTTTAAACAACACAGCGATTTTACGTGGAAACCTCCTTGCTTAAGGGAGTAAAACCACGACCTGTTCTCAACAAGACTTTTCAAACCGCTTTCACTAATCTTCACAAGCAAAAGTGAAACACGATTACAACAAATGTGAGAAAAATTTTGTAATCTCACGTTCAAGCAATAATCTCTATTGCTTAACAAGCCTAAGTAGAAATAAATCTACCCACTAAGCTATCCCACCTAGACAACTTAGAATTTCAATACTACCGACTGATTCCTTTATAGTTTCAGGAATAGTTTACAATGTAAGACCAAGAGAATATATTCTTAAACAACTACACTTGAATGCTCCAGAGATTTCTGCTGTTGTTTGAATAATTCTGTCTTTTGTTTGGTGATAGCCTTTGCAAGTGTTCTTGAAGAATTCTTTGTCAAGTTGCAAAAACTACCAAAGATGTTTAGGAAAGTGCCTTTTATATGGACAAGTCACTTTCCTTAAACTCTTTGCCATTGGTTGGAGAAGTCTCACTTTCTGACGCCATCGGGAAGTGTGCACCTACTTTCTGTACCGTCTCCAACTGGCAGTCAACAGGCTCGTCACCATGAGAGCCTGGTACCTCTACTAGGTCCCTTAGTTTGTTTCATCTGCAACTCTCAAGTAAGAATCCTGGTACCTTTACAAGGTCCCTAAGTTTGTCAAATCATCAAAACTACAAATAACATTTTCCCCCTTTTTGATGATGACAAACAATGATCTCAGATCTTCTCCAACTTTGTTCCCCCTTTGCTATATTCCCCCTCACTGTATATTCCCCCTCACTGTATATTCCCCCTCATGAATAATCATTTAGCTACTTACAGTTTTACTTCCCCCTTTTGGCATCATAAAAAAGATATGCAGTAAACCAATGATGTCAACAGAAATACTGAACAAGATCAAAGCTAAAGAGCAATCAATCAGTAAGGGAAAAGCATTCACAAAAGAAGATAATCAGAACAACGAAGGAATAAGTTAACCAGCATGCCATCATAACATTAATACATTAAAATCAAACTGAATATCCATCAACACAATGATAAGCNAGCTCCTCAACCTCGTGCTTAAGCTGATCCTGATCTTCAATAAGTTGAGCCATCTTGCTCTTTGGATAGCCTCTTCCTTCAATGCACTCGCACTCAACCAAGGTACTCTCGGAGATAGTCTGTTTAACCGTTCCCATCCTTCCAGCACTGAGAGGAATGTGAAAATGTTTGAATACCTCTGCGAGGAAGTATCCATAGCCCATTTCATGCACGCCTTTTCTCTCAATGACTGTTTTGTGGATATGCTCAAGCATTAGGCCTGGGAGGTTCAAGGCTTCAAAGTTGCACAACATCTCCATTACAAACAAGTCAGCAGCAGTTGCTACTGTCCTCTTTTCAGTGCGAGGAAGGAGAACTTTGTTGACGAACTCAAAGACCAACTGGTACTCACTCTTCATGATTTTCTTATAAATCCCAGCAACCTTGGTTGTGGGTGTCTTAGAAATCACAGAAGCAAACTCAGAAGAGCAAGTTTTGCCCAGTACAGACCGGGTCCCCTCTTTAGGCACCCTGAGAATTTTGTCCAACACATCCTCATCCAAAAATACAGCAATATCATTTACCCGAGTGAGGAGACTCCCATCTTCCCTGAATTGAACATTATAGTAAAATTCACGTACTTCTTCTTCATGGAGGATGGGGGATTTTTTGTTGAACAAGTGCAGCCAAGATTGTATCTCTACCATATCGTGAAGAGTATCCTTGCCAGGAAGAGTTATGATTCCCATATCAAAAACTCTTCCTGCTAAGATTGCTTGGTTTCTCAGGCTGTCAACAACTTCCTGCATGTTGACATCCTCATCTTTCCTGGCTTGGGAACCAGGTCCCTGTGACCGCTTCCTCTTTCCCTCAGATCTCTTCCCTTTTGTCTTTATGGTATCAACCCTTTTTGCAACCTTTCCCTTTTTCTTTTCAGAACTTTTCTTCTTAGTTTTCTTTTCCTCTTCCCCACCAGACAACTCAACCACATTTATCTCAGGTATTTTAAAGTTTGATACCTTGAAGGTTCTTGCACTTCTAACTGCAGCAGTAGAACGTGCATTTGCCTTCAAGGCATCAGCCATCAACTTTTGGGCGGTAGACCTAGTAGTAGGTCGTCTCCTAAGTGCCTCCTCTACAACCTGTTCCTTTCCTTTTCTAGATATCTCCTTTTCTCGTCTCTCAACCTTCCATCTTAAAGGCTCCTCCTCGCTTCCAGAGTCAGAGGAAGAAGAAGAGTACCTACCTATATCAGGGGTTTTATCAAAAATAGGTTGGGTTGTTCTTACCTCATCCCTTTCCAAGACTTCCGTTTGCTCTGCCATGGCTTCTTCCCGCATTCTAGCCAAGCTTTCGATCACTAATTCTTCACTCGCTGTCAATATGTTGGACTCAGAAGCTTTATGTTTGGGTAAATCTCCTTCAAAGAGATTGTCCGGCAACATGTCTTGAAACGGACCAGGTCCGGTAGACACGACTGAACTGTTTAGATCTATGGTACAGAAGGGATTATCAGGAGTGTCTTATTGAGAACTGGAAGAGGGATTGAGTCTAGCCTGTGTAGTGGTCGGAGAGTAGAAAGCAAGAGGCTCTATTTCACTAAGAGCATCTAGCATCTGTTTGGAGGAAGATGAAGGAGAAGACATGTTTTTCACACGAGGAGAAGGTTTCTTTGAACATCGAAGAGAAGAAGAAGAAAACAAATTTTTCCTTTTAAGCTTTTGCTAAAACCCTTCGTGAACCGGAAGAAAGTTAAGAGACAAATGAGAATTTCAAAAAGAAGTAAATGGGTTTTTTAAAAGGCGTGAAAAGGTGCCAGGTCCGTGATTGGATGTGTCGATTGAGAGAGAAACGATGGGACTAACGGTCAGAGTGACCGATGACTGACATGTGGCATTATCAACGGTCATATTTTTCAGTTTCAATTTAATGTATAAATGCTAACCTGAACAGGCACCAGGTACCATAGCACAGTTAAACCTCATTCCTCAGTTGTTCTGTTGCTTCCTTTGTTAAGCAGGTCCTTACTGAGAGTATACCTACAAAAGGTACAAAAAGGATCTTGTTCATATATTTAAATATTCACACAAAGGATGCCTGCACTGCAATTTTAGCCATTAAGGGAGTTCAACTGTTGAAAGCTAAGAACATCACATGGAAATCAACATGCCCAACTTCAACCGATTTCTCTCAAATTGATCCTTGCTGAGAGCCTTGGTGAAGATGTCTGCAATTTGCTCCTCCGTTGGACAATATGTGAGCACAATATTCCCTTCTCAACATTATCTCTCAAAAAGTGATGTCTAACATCAATATGCTTTGTTCTCTTATGATGGACTGGATTCTTTCCCATACTAACAGCACTAGTATTGTCACACATAAGAGGAATTGCTTTGATGTGAATCCCAAAATCTTCCAAGTGTTGCCTGATCCACAGCAGCTGAGAACAGCAGGCTGCAGCAGCTACATATTCAGCTTCAGCAGTTGAAAGAGCCACATAGTTCTGCTTCTTGGTACCCCAAGAGATAAGTGATGATCCAAGGAAATAAGCCATTCCAGAGGTACTTTTCCTGTCAACTTGATAACCAGCAAAATCAGCATCTGCAAAACCTACCAGATCAAAAGTATCACCTGCAGGATAGAAGAGAACCAGGTCCCCTGTTTTCTTCAAGTATCTGACGAGGACATGCTTGAAACTTGGCACACATTCCAACACTATACACAATATCAGGCCTGCTAGCAGTCAGATACAACAAGGATCCAATGATTCCCCTATACATTGTCTGATTCACAAGAGGATCAGATTCCTCTACTATCATCTTGGAATTTGTTCCCATAGGAGTATCAATAGGTTTAGAATCAAACATATTGAATTTCTTCAACAGCTCCTTAATGTACTTCTCCTGACATATCGAAATCCCATTTGATGATTGCTTGATTTGCAAACCCAGAAAGAATGTCAATTCACCCATCATGATCATTTCAAACTCCTTTCCCATTAATGATGAGAATTCTTCACACAAATGTTCTGAAGTAGCTCCAAAAATTATGTCATCCACATAAACTTGAATGATAAGCAATTCTTGTTCTCTTTTTAATAAGAATAACGTATTGTCTATCTTGCCTCTTTTGAAACCATTCTTCAGCAGAAACTTTGACAGCCTTTCATAACATGCTCTTGGAGCCTGCTTCAGACCATATAGTGCCTTATTCAATCTAAACACATGATCTGGTAGCTCTGTATCTTCAAAACCAAGAGGTTGCTTGACAAACACCTCCTCTTTGAGATCTCCATTCAGAAATGCACTCTTTACATCCATTTGATACAGCTTGAACCCCATGAATGCAACAAAAGCTATTAAAATTCTAATAGCCTCCATTCTGGCAACAGGTGCAAACGTCTCATCATAATCTATTCCCTCTTCTTGATTGTATCCTTGCACCACCAACCTGGATTTATTTCTAGTAATCACTCCATTTTCATCAAGCTTGTTTCTGATAACCCATCTAGTTCCTATTACTGTTCTGCCTTCAGGTCGAGGAACCAGGTACCATACCTTGCTTCTTTCAAACTGATGAAGTTCTTCTTGCATAGAATTGATCCAGTCTGCATCACCTAATGCTTCTTTTACATTCTTGGGCTTAATAGATGATATGAATGCTGAGAATGCAACTAGATTTCTTGTTTTTGATCTAGTATGAATTCCAGAATTCAAAGGAGAAATGAGATTATCAAGAGGATGTGATGAACTATGCTTCCATCCTGATCTTGGAGCAGACTGATTAAGCTGATCAGCATGTTCTTCTTCATCAAGAGTGACATCATTCTCTGAGGAGTCTGATGTACTCTGGCTGGAATTTTGAGTAGTACCAGGTACCATATCATCCTTTTCAACCTCAACAGCCTCTTCAGGTAGACTATGATTCTGATCATCACAGTCATTTTTCAGTTGTTGATCTGCATAAGCTTCACCTCCTTCAGTCTTCTTTGATTTGAACAGTTTCATCACATCATCATCATCATTTGATCCATCATTCTTCAAGCTTCCATCTTCATCAAATACAACATGAATGCTTTCTTCAATGCATTGAGTTCGTTTGTTGAATATTCTGTAAGCCTTGCTGGATGAAGAATATCCAAAAAACACTCCTTCATCACTCCTAGGATCAAATTTTCCCAGATCATCCTTTCCATTATTCAGCACAAAACATCTACACCCAAAATGTACCCCTTCTTTCCATCACCAAAAGAGACACCTCCTCCCTGAAGTGTCTTGAGTGAGAGGAAATTTTGATGTTACCAGTCATATGTTTAGAGCATCCACTGTCCATATAGCAACATTGACTGCTGCTCCTCTCACTCACTTGCAACAAGAATTACTTGTTAAGCTTGGGAACCCATTTCAATTTGAGTTCCCAGAAAGCAGATAAGGGAGTGATCAGATTGTATCTAGTCCAATAGGGCAGTTTTTGAATCTTTCTAACAAAGGACTTTGGAGCAGATACAGATTTTTTCTTTGAAAATCTATCAGTTGAAACATGTTTTGGAGGACCAGGTCTCTCTTTTGATAATTTTTGCCTTACAGCATAGTTAGAGAGCCTTTCATGAGAATTTTTCCAGCTAGCACACTCTCCCTTTAAATGCCCATTCTTACCACAATGAAGACAGAGTAGATTGTCAGACACAACCACATACTTGCTATGAGGATTATAAGGAGGAGTGATGTTCAGACTTCCTAGTCCTTTCTTATTGAAATTACTCTGATTTTTTGCATTTGACAATAGCTTTGAGGATTTTGTCCACTTAAGAGATTTTTCAAGTTCTTCCTTAAGTTTGACAATATCCTTTTCTAATTTGTTGCTCTTCTCCAACGACAGACCCAGTTTTTTCTCAGAGTTTTTCAATTTTTCTTGAATTTCAACTTGTAAACCATTTGACATTCCATTTAGCTTTTTAGCTTCTTCAGTTATCTGATTCAACTGGTTCTTAAGTTCAGAATTATCAGACTCTAGAGACACCATTCTTGACATTTTCTCTTCAAGTTTAACTTTGTTTTCAATTAAACTGTCAAGTTCAGCATTCATGGTGTCTCTTTCAGATGTTAACTCGATTACAGAATCAATCATGACTTTTGCCAATGTTCTCAATTTTTTAAGAGAATATTTATCCAAGTCATTTTTCATATCAAGAAGAGTTACCTGGTTGTCCTCTTCTTCATTTTCTGTATGGGCCATGAGAGCAAACATTCCATTGAAAACAGTTTCCTCCTCATGTACAGCCACCATGGACACATATTTTGGTTCATCAGGGTCTTCTGAATCACTTGAACAATCACCCCATGCAGCAAGAGCCTTTTTGACCACCAAATCTACAACAGCTTTTCGATCTCTCTTACCAAGTACCAGGTCCCTTCTATTCTCTTTGTCACTTCTTGGCTTTTGATGTTCCTTGTTTTCATTCTTGAGCATAGGACACTCTCTGATAAAGTGCCCAGCTTTTCCACACTTGTAGCATGTATCACCTTGAGTAGCATTTCGAGGACCATTTGTTCCTCTTTTAAAAACTTTGTTTTTTCTCACAATTTTTTGAAATCTGTTGATGAGATATGCCATATCATCATCACTGGAATCTTCATCTGATTTGTACTTCAGCATCAATGACTTATCCTTTTTAGCTTCCTTCTTTGATGAATCGTAATTTCGATTCATCTCATGTGTCTTCAGATTTCCAATCAAAGCATCCATAGTCAGCACCTTCAAATCTTTGGCTTCTGTGATGGCATCAACCTTGCTTTCCCAAGATTTTGGAAGAATTCGAAGTACTGTTCTGACTTGTTTGCTCATGCTTATAGGTTCACCAAGACTTCGCAGCTCATTTGTAATGGAAGACAATTTTGTGAACATGTCATGAATTGTTTCTCCTTCATTCATTTTGAAGTTCTCATATCGTGAGGTAAGCATGTCAATCTTTGATTCTTTGACTTGTTCAGTTCCTTCATGAGCAGTCTTCAAACAGTCCCAAATTTCCTTAGCCGACTCACAAGCTGAAACCCTGTTGAACTCATCAGGTCCTATCCCACAGACAAGAAGAGTTTTTGCCTTGTAGCCCTTTTCAATCTTTTTTCTATCAGCTTCATCGTATTTCTGTCTAGGCTTTGGAACAAGACTCGTTTTCTCTCCATCCTTTTCTTTTATCATTGGAATAAACGGTCCATCAAGTACAATATCCCATAACTCGCTGTCTTCAGCCATTAGGAAATCATGCATTCTAACTTTCCACCAACTGTAGAAATGTCCATTGAAACGGGGAGGTCTTGTTGACGACTGACCTTCTTCGAGATTAAGTGGAGCAGCCATTCTAGAACAAATATCACTTCCTTGGTGTTAACCAAATAGAGAGTGCCTGCTCTGATACCACTTGATAGAATATATGCCTTCACTTATCAGTCAATGGACCAGGTCCCTTGACACACTAACAAGTATGAACAGAAAGTAAATGCAGTTTAAACAACACAACGATTTTACGTGGAAACCTCCTTGCTTAAGGGAGTAAAACCACGACCTGTTCTCAACAGGACTTTTCAAACCGCTTTCACTAATCTTCACAAGCAAAAGTGAAACACGATTACAACAAATGTGAGAAAAAGTTTTTAATCTCACGTTCAAGCAATAATCTCTATTGCTTAACAAGCCTAAGTAGAAATAAATCTACCCACTAAGCTATCCCACCTAGACAACTTAGAATTTCAATACTACCGACTGATTCCTTTATAGTTTCAGGAATAGTTTACAATGTAAGACCAAGAGAATATATTCTTAAACAACTACACTTGAATGCTCCAGAGATTTCTGCTGTTGTTTGAATAATTCTGTCTTTTGTTTGGTGATAGCCTTTGCAAGTGTTCTTGAAGAATTCTTTGTCAAGTTGCAAAAACTACCAAAGATGTTTAGGAAAGTGCCTTTTATATGGACAAGTCACTTTCCTTAAACTCTTTGCCATTGGTTGGAGAAGTCTCACTTTCTGACGCCATCGGGAAGTGTGCACCTACTTTCTGTACCGTCTCCAACTGGCAGTCAACAGGCTCGTCACCATGAGAGCCTGGTACCTCTACTAGGTCCCTTAGTTTGTTTCATCTGCAACTCTCAAGTAAGAATCCTGGTACCTTTACAAGGTCCCTAAGTTTGTCAAATCATCAAAACTACAAATAACATTTTCCCCCTTTTTGATGATGACAAACAATGATCTCAGATCTTCTCCAACTTTGTTCCCCCTTTGCTATATTCCCCCTCACTGTATATTCCCCCTCACTGTATATTCCCCCTCATGAATAATCATTTAGCTACTTACAGTTTTACTTCCCCCTTTTGGCATCATAAAAAAGATATGCAGTAAACCA
>NC_028637.1:70918014-70961425 GCF_001406875.1 Solanum pennellii | reverse complement strand
GACCTAGGGGGCTATATGGGGGAAGATTAGATAAATAAGATAACAAACCTTGATTTAAAACGTAGAAAAATTTTGAAAATATAAAGGAATTCGACCTAGGATGTTGCCTTTCTTCTTCTTCTTTTCCTTCACTTCTAGAGAGAGGGAATTGGGATTATTTGAAGAATAAGTTAATTGATTTAGTTTAGGGGTTTATTAGGCTTATATAGGAGGTTTAATGAATAACTAACTGACCTCTTTTAATCCCAAACTAATTATTGACTTAACCCATAAACCCCTAACTAAAAACTAAAAGTCTTAAAAACTGCCCTCACGGAATCACACCCACGAACCATGTGTGGGGTCACAGAGCATGATGCACCTCCGTAGGTGCTATTCTGAGGCTGAAAATTCAGGCCTTATGAAAGACCCCAAAAGTTGTACACAAAACTAGAGCACTAAAGCTAGGATTCTAGAGTGTGATGTTGAAGATTAGAATAGTATATTAGACTTTCCGTACTTTGAATAAGGGAATTATTAGTTGAACCTCAAGACATGTGTTAGAACCTTTAGTTAAGGAGACAATCTATGGGATGGTATAATGTTGCAAGGGCCTAAGCTAGAAAGTTTGAATGTAAGAAACCTTGTTCTTTGAGGGGGTGTTTGGCAACGGGAGCACTTGATCACCCAATGGGTTGAGCGAGTTGACCTTGTGCTCTTTATATAGCCTAGTTATTTCCCAATTTTTCCATGATGCTGTACCAAAGGGAGAACTAGGTGGAAGCCGCAAACCAGCTTGGTGAATCACCCTTTTTTCCCTCCAATTGCCCAATGACCAGTCCTTTTGTGAGTTTCTGGCACAAAGGGAAAACTAAAGGTCCAAAAGGCGAACAACCTAATGACTTGGTAACCCCAAGTGTTCCAAAGGGAGGATTAAAACGTGAAGGAGGCAGATTTTTAAGTTGAAAACGTTTAGGGCCCTTATTACCAAAGTGCCCTCACGTTATTCTAGTGCTTGCCTAGCAACTATATAATATTATTAGACCTAATTCTACTTAATTTTTATTCTCTCCCCTAGAATAAAAAGGAAACCTAGTTCATCCTCCCCTCCCAAATAATTATACTTTAGAAAGCCTAAAAAAAGAATAAAGAAAATAAGAGAAGGAGGCTAGGTCGAAATCTTCCATTGAAGCAAGATTAGTGGGGCTTTGATTTGAGGTATGTGAATCTCTTCATCTATGGGTTCTTACACACATAGAGTATCCTAGAATTTCCCCTAATTTGGAAAAAGAACCCCAATGAAAGTAGGTTTATTTCCAATGTATGGGTTTTAGGTGGATATGATTCCAAAAGGTGGGATACTACTCATATATGATTAAATTAGTGTTGAATCCTGATATTATGAAGAATTTATGTGAATTCCTTTATTTACCCTTATTTTCAAAGTATTTGGGTTTTTCCCATTTGATGATGAATTGATGATTCTTGATAGATCCTCTTAGATTGTTGTGATGCATGGGACTTAATCAAGATTAGTAATATGAAATCATGAACTACATTCACTTATGTATGTATGATAGAATATTAATTGATATGATTAGCATTGGAACCTTTGATGAATCATGCGTAGGATTAGCTATTCCTAATGCTTCTAACTAGTTTTTATGGTGATCTAGACTAGTATGATGATTGTGGTGTAGAGCTCGAATTTAGGGCTTGAATTCATAATGTTGATCACTAGGGCTTATATAATAAGTATAATATGATGAGTTTTCTTGTATGTATGTACAATGTAGAAGGTTAATCACCTAAAATGAATCATTCTTGTTAGAATAGAATAGCTTGACGTTGAGATTTATGACTCCTTCATGGATAGTTGAATTATGTAGCTTGGGATGGTAGATGTCATGGTAGCTTGGGATGGAAGATCTAATGGTAGCTTGAGATGGTAGATCTCATGATAGCTTGGAATTGAGGAGTTAAGCTCTCCCATGATTAGCTTGATATTGCATTGGTAGAATGCTTTTCCTGGTAGCTTGCATTAGAATAGGAAAGGTAGCCTAGGAAGGAGGATCGATATTCCCCTAGGGATAGCTTGAAGTAGCATGATTAGAATGCCTCCATGATAGCTGGTAGAGCCGTCAATATGGGCTAGGCCCGTTGGGCCGGCCTGGCCTAACCCGGGATTTTATAGGGCTGGGCTAAGATTTTTGTAGCCCATTTAGGAAAAGGGCTTTTTAGCCCGCCTGAATAAGCCTGCTTATTTGGGGGGTTTAGAAATATCGGTAGGGCCGGCCTGTGGGCCAGTAAAAATTAATTAAAAAATATAATATAATATTAAAATTTAAAATAAGAGAGTCCAAAATCAAAAAAATTAGTTAATATTTCTATTTAGATATTTATACTTTTAGTTGAAAAAGAAATTAATAAGTATCAAGGAAAATGCACAAGTACCCCCTAGACTATAAACAAAATTCCAGAGACACACCTTACCTAAACTAAGGTCCTATTACCCCCTGAACTTTTTTTCTTTGTAATTTTGTACGCCTTTTGTCTTATGTGATACTCTATGTTACTCCACGCAATTGAGGCGCGTCAGAGATATTTGGATGCCTTGTAAGTCAAAGAGGTACACAAAATTACAAAAAAAAAGTTCAGGGTGGGGGGGGTAATACGACCTTAGTAAGTGTGTCTTTGGGATTTCGGTCATAGTCTTGGGGGTACTTCTGCATTTTCCCTAAATATTATAAAGATAATTTTATTTGTGAATTTGATTAACAAGTAGTGACATTAAGGTCTCATTTGTTTTCATTAAGATTAAGACGTCTGAATTTGAATATGCATTTAAATATTAAGATGTGTAAATCTGAATAAACATCTTAATATTAAAATATTGTCTCTGAATCTGAACACTAAATTATTGGGACAGTTTGTTTTCAATATATGAATGCACATATGAAATTAAACGTTATATCAAAAAAATATTATCAAAACCTTGTTAGTAAAATAGTTTTTTTTTCATATAAAATAATATTTTGAACATTTTTTACCGTAACAAGGTAATATGATTTATTTTTTAAGAACTCAACATCAAGTTACATCATTAATATGACTATTTTTGGCACTCAAAATACTATGAGAATCTAATATAATGCTATTTAAAATAGTTTATATAGAGTGGTAATTATATAGTTTAGAAAAATATTCTATTTTATTTTATCATAGAAATTTATTATTGTTAACGATCAAATAACTAATACTTTCTTTTTTTTTGAAACCGTGCTAAATATTATATCATGGAGTGCTTATCAATTCAAATATATTAATTAATTTATGAAATTAAAAGATGTATAGTACGTTAATATGAATAAAGGAAATTATAATGGCAAGCATGTAATTAAATAAGAAAACAACTTGTATGAGTTGTTGTGATCTAGTTGAATTCAGATAGGACTCTTATTTTTTAGTCTTAATAGTGTTAAGGGTGTCTTGTACATCTGATTCATTCAGATATATCCATACCCATTAAGAGGCTTATAAGAAAATAAAACAAACGAACTTAATGAACTGAATATAAATAATTAAGATCCAGTTCTTAAAAACAAATACATTTAATGAGGCAAATCTGAATGATTAAGATTCAAACCCCATTAAGTGCAAACAAATGAGGCCTAACATAATGTAATTTTGTTTTGTCTATATTTATGATAATATTTTTAAATTGTAATTTATAATTTAATTTAATAATTATAAAAAAATATAATTTTGTAAAAAGTGGGCTGGCCCAGCAAGCCTGTAGCCCACGTACTTGTGGGCTGGGCCGATCATTTTCTGGCCCACACCAAAAATGGGCCAGCCCATCCTGACCCGTAAAATGTCAAAGCCTGGATGGGTTAGCCCGGATGGGGTGGGCTAGCCCATATTGACAGCTCTAATAACTAGACTTGGTTAGAAGAAATCCATTACATGGTAGCTTTAGGATAGATGACTTATACTCTTCCAAAGGTAGATTGGCTTGTATGCAAGGTGCATTTAGTGGAATAGATTGAGCTAGATTACTCATGGTAGCTTAGGGTTGAGAATTCATACTCCCCTACGGATAACTTGCATCTTGATAGGATGGGTGCATGGTTTCTAGGTTGGTATAGTTGTAACCCTTCTGTAATAGCTTGGATTGCATGATATGATGTTTCCATGTTAATTAGGCTTAGCATGATAGAATGCTACTCTTGATAGACTAGTATGAAAGATAGTTGCATTGAGTAAACTAGCCTAATTGAGTACTTAGTGTGAATGGTAGACTGGGATGCCATACATACATGACACACGTATGACTTGAAGCTACTTATGAAATGTCCTCTTATGAAGTATTCGTATCTTGGGCAGTGTCTATAGTTGTCTTCCATGATATGATTGACTTAGGATGATACTTCCTTGTCAAATATGAAAGTAGGTCTTTAGTGACATCTAGAAGGGGGAAAGACATGAATAGGGTGACTTCAATATATGCTTAGTATGTGTGGTAGAATGGGATGCCCCACATGCATTGCACAAGTGTTCCTTGAGGTGATCTAGGGGTATAGTGCTCTTATGTCATGAAAACCTAGGTCTTAAGTATGAAGGTGGACTATGGACAAGGATGATCAAAGAGAGGTACTTAGCTTAGGTAGTATTATGGGATGCTATCTTGGCCTTGCACATGTATACTTGGAGGTAGCTTGGAAAGTAGTTCACTTGAGTATGAAAGATTAATGTTTGAAGTATGAACGTACGTATGCCTTATGTTGACTTGTTATGCTATGATGCTTATGTTATGATTATTTTATTATCTCTTACGCTCATGTCTTGTGTTCAATAACAATTTGAGATGCTCTTATGATGTTATGTTAGATTTAATACTTAGTACCTTTGTAGTAATGCATGTTGCATACACTCTAACCAAAGGTAGGATTGGAGCGTTGAGTTGCATTGGAGGCTAGACTTTCAAGGATCCAAGAGAGGCAAAAAAGTGGTGAGTCCTCATAGCTTCGAGGACGAACCTTTATGTTCCTTTTATGTCTGTCATTATGTTTTATACTTTATGTGAGCTGCGTCCCAAGATTTTTATTCATCTCATTCATAGATGGTTGAGGACAATGATTTTAGAAAGACTTCCGCTTTTATGAAATACTTTTCGAGTTATATTTAAGAAGAATGTTAAGATTCTTCCATATTTTTCTATGCTTTTATGTAATGAATGCTAAGGACTTGTATAAGATCTCTAAGAGATCGAATACGCCATTTTACGACTAGGGGATGCTCTTGGGTCGTGACACCTTGACCCACGACCCCAACCTACGGGGCATGGGTCCACCTACAACCAGTAGGTGGCGTACGTAGGTTGCTGCAATTTTGGTAGGTTTAGGGCTGTTTTGAGGGTCCTCCTCAAGGATCCCTTGGGTGGTCCTTGGGGGGTCGTACCTTGAATTTCTAGCACTAACACCTCCATTCAAAGTACGTGAATCCTTTTTATGGTTTTAACCCTCAAATCAAACTCTAAAACTCCTATAAAATGCTCTAGAACTCTCTAGTTCAACTTACTAGTTTTCAGGACGTAACAACTACGTGTTTTATGAAGGCTGCAACTTGTTAGAACTCTCCCCCTTATAGGAGCTCAATAGTAATTTAAAAATTTAACTTATCTCATATGTTTTAAATAAAACGTTTCCTTATTATCAACTTTGAGATTATTACTCAAATCTAAAAAGGTATAGTACTCATGATTTCTTTAGAAATTCAATGTTTCCTCTCATCTCAAATGTAATTTTTTTTATATTGGGTACACTTAGTCCCCATATATTATTTTATAGAAAATGAACTCAAATCTACTCTTCCTCAAACTCAAATGCTTAAGTCTTAAACAAGTTTAAAAGGTTTGGAAAGACTTCTCAAAGACTCGAAAGAACTCTCAAGACTTGACTCTTAGATATACTTTGAGTTCATGATTATGATTCATGTTTTTAATTATCCAAAGATGTTTAGAAGTAGTTCAGAGTAATTATAAACAATTGGGAGGAAAGGAATCCTTTGAAATAACTCAGACGGTCTAAACGATGAAGAACAGGTCAGGGAAGACGACCCAGGCGCACATAGTGGCGTGGAGCACCAGCCCCTGAATATAGAGCCACATTGTTGGCACATCGCAACAGCCACCTATGGTGCATACATGGAGCATCTCCCTAGGCACCACCTAGAAAACTCGACGAGTTTTCCTCTTCGATTTATGACCCTAATTACCTAAAATCAAATGGTTTCGTCCCCAATAACTTTGATTCAAATAACCAACACAAGTAGAAAATAATCTACTCATAATAACCCTAAAATAACTAATTTTTATCTCAAGAACTCATCAAAATCCCAACAATCAAGATTACAAATGGAATTTCAAGAAAACTCAACAAGAACTCAAATTCTTCAAGTTTGAGAACGAAATTGCATGATTGACGTGTGGGTGAAAGAACACAACACTATGAGAACTCACATAAATCTTAGGTATCAAACCCTTGGTATGGAAACAACCCTCGATTCGCAAGAAATTTCGATGAACGCCTTGAATCTTCCCTCCTTTCTCCTCTTTGCTCTTCTTGAAATTTTTTCTATAACCCTGAGCATAATCAGATTTGTGAAAACTAAAGTTTATACCTCTAAATATTACAAGTATTTATTTTAATCTGATTGGGTACGGAAAAGACCAAAATACCATTCATATTTTTGGTTAACTTTTCTCAATTGGAGAACCTGACTTATAACAAGCATATCTCCCTAATACGAGCTCGAAAATTAGCAAACTTTGCGGCGTTGGTAAGAGTATTCCAAGAAATTTAATTTGATATTTTATGGGCTACCTTGATCATCCTATACTGAATGTTATGGTTGTTTGAAGTTCACCCAAAATTCATAAATTAAGCATAACTTGAAAAATCAGATTTCACTATTACCAATTTAGTTCTTAGTAAATTTAGCCCTTTCAAAAGTGGGATATTACAATATCTCTCCCTTGGGCATATTCGTCCTTGAATGAGATCACTCTAAGTAAACTAAGGTGGTAACATCGAACGCCAAGCTCAAACACCCAACATGCAATTTACACATCATGACATATCACTTTTGAGAGTGTTTTACAAAAAGTCATTACATTGGTCTGGAATTCCTCTGGAAGTAAAAAGTTGTGAGTATTTCCTCTTCCAATACTCTTCAACTTCCAAAGTATCTCCCTCAACAAAATGATTCCTTAATAAAACCTTGACTGATGCAGTCTCCTTGGTTATCCACTTGCGAACTTGATGATCAAGTATATCAATGGGAATCTCCTCCTAAGATAGGTTGTCCTTCATACCAATATTTTTAGTCGGTACAATAAGCAAAAGATCTCCCATACCCTTCTTCACTATTGAAATGTGAAATACCGAATGGACCGCTACTAATTCTGGTTCTAGCTCCAACTTATAAGCTACATTGCCGATCCTATTTGATATATGCTAAGGACCAATATACTGGAGACTAAGTTTCGCCTTCGTATGACACCCTTCATGGGTGAAACCTTCAATAAAACACAATCTACCTGAAATTATGAGTATATTCTCCTAACATCATTATAGAGTGGTAAATACTATTGTAAGAAAATTCAATGAGAGGTAAATAATCATCCCAATTACCCTTGAAATCAATCAAAGAATCCCTTAACCTATATTCTAAAGTCTAGATTGTGTGGCCTGCTTGACCACCAGTCTGAGGGTGGAAAATAGTACTCAAATTTACCTTAAAACCCAAACCTTTCTAGAAAGACTTCCAAAATTCTGTGGTGAATTGCGTACCTCTTTATGAAATAATGAACATTGGAACTCCATCAAGTCTGACTACCTCTTGAATATTTAACTTAGCATAATACTCTGCTAATAGGTAGTCTTTACAAGTAAAAAAAAGGGTTGATTTAGTCATTTGATCTATAATCACCTAAATAAAATCATGCTTCCTGCAAGATTCCATTTTGGAAGATCTATGTTCTGAGCCATACCACCGGTCCTCTGGTGCTATACCTTGAGTAATTGGCAATTTAGGCACTTAGAAATGAACTTTGCAATACCCATGTTCATACTACTACACCAATGCACTTCACAAAGTCGTGGTTCATCTTTGTGGAACTCATATGGATAGAATATCTTGAGCTATTGATATACCGTGAGCTTACGATCTTTTTAATACATTTCACGTAAGAGTTCTGTGTCTAGAGCCATTTTTATTAGAACTAATGTTTATTGTGCTAAATTTGTAGGAAATAGGCTTGGAAGAGGTCGATAGAGATACAACTAAAATTTTGCAAAAGTGTCCTCCCATGGAGGTGACCCACGGACCATAGGTCCAGTCGCAGTCCGTCAATAGGTAGGTGTGGACTAGTCTTCAGGGAAATCTAACCAAGGGTAGAGCTGCAGAGTAGAGTGAAAGTCCGTAGTTTGACCCATGAATCATCTTGCAGGTTTGTCATTTGGTTCTGAAAGTAGAAGTTCCAGTACCTGATTGGATAGTCCAAGTATGGAGCCACAGATAAGGACCCACAGACCATGAAATGACCCACGGTCCTCCTGCAGGTTTGTAATTTGTATTTACAAGATTGAAGGTTCCAGCTTCTGAGAAATTGTCTAAACTTTGAGCCACAGAAGGGACCTAAGGACCGTAGGTCAGCCCATGATCAGTGGCATCAGCATCGTCGATTGAATCCGCATCTAGACTAGTTTATTTACTTATTTTGTTTCCTTTTTGTTTAGGACAAGTTTTTCTATAAATAGGATATGTAAACCTCATTTTTAGGGGGTTAGACATGATTGTTTTACTTCTAGTTTTTCATATTCTCTTGAGGAATTAACTTTGGAGCTTTAGAAATTTGATTTCCCAAGTTTGTTTACAAGATTTTAACTTTGCGATTCAAGTTGAGATTTGGGGTTTCTTCTACTCAATACGTAAGTTCATGATTTCTTCTTCTAAAATATCAATTGTTCTTTCAAACATGTGTAGTGAAATCCACAACTAGAGTTGTGGGAACCATAAGCGATTATAAATGTATGAATAATAAATAAGTAATTGTTGACTAGTTTTGATTATTCATTGATAATTATTTTGTTTAGAAGTCTATTTAACGGTGGCGAGCGTTAGAACTCGCCTTTGTTGCTACTTGTCGGACCAAAGAAGTAGTTAATAAGAAAAGAAGTATCAACATAGATTTAAGGTGTAATGTCATTTGGTGTGAGGGTGAAAACTAAGTCATGCATTAATGTGATGACTAATATAAGGTAAAGGTAAGGGTTAGTAAATTATACACACGTAGCCGGACAAAGGTGCGAGGTGAAATTCTCAATTTGGCAGACCAAGCACTTAAAAATACATAAGTTATCGCTTTGCATGTGATACACTATGAAATGATTACTATTATTACGATTACCGCGTTATGAGCTTATGGGGAACACATAGACCCTACTTTCTCTCTCTCTCATTGATAACAATAAAGTTTTTATCTTGCTCACCTGTTACTTAACAATCAATTAGTTATTGGTTACACAACCCCCCTTTTTACTTGTTTCAGGAATAATAAGTATATTTCTAAACCATATTTCTCGTGGGATTGACCCTTACCGACTAGTTTGATTCTCTATTTGACAATGATCGCTTATACTTCTTTAGGGAGGTGTAATTTGAGCATATCAAATTTTGGCGTTATTATTAGGGAATAAGACTTTTAGATTAAGTTTAAATAAATTATTGAAATTTATTCAATTATTTCATAATTTTACTTTTACTTTTGTTTTTATTTCTCAAGGTTTCTACTCTAGTGTATGCGAAGTACACGGAGTCGAGGTGAACCATTGACTCTTTACGATCCAAAGTTGACCAAAACATTGCGAAAGATGAATAAGCAAGGATTTCAAGTTAATGCACTCAGAGGAAATTTGGGTAATGAAGTTGAGTTGTAGCCTCCTAGGGTTGTTAATGAGCACACCGAGGATCATGGTGGTAATCTACTGGGGATGCATTAAGGGTTAATAATCCACTAGAACTAATATTCTGTGATAACTATAGGGTCGACTTCAATATCGTTTCTTCCGAATGACCTCTTGTTATACCTGCTCTACCTCCGGGACACAAATTTGTAGTGACTATCAGTTTGATGTAGATACTTTCAACGAGGGATTTATTTTTTGGTATGGAATTTGAGGATCTGCATGGTCACATGGCCAAGTTGAGGAGTATTTGCAAGAGTTGCATGGGTCGACCGGAATTGGACATGGATGTCAATGGATTGAGAGTCATCCCTCTATCTTTAACCAATAACACTACGATATGGCTTTCTAGTCTCCCATATAACTCCATTCATATGTGGGATCAATTTCACAAGGTGTTCATGGCCAAGTACTTTACGTTTTCAAAGAACCTGAACCACCAAGATAAACTCAAAAACTTCATGGCACTATTTGGAGAGTCTCTGAGTAGTTTGTGGGATAGGTTTAATGCATTCTTAAGAAGTGTTCCAAATCACTACATTGATGATGAATCACTGAAGGAATACTTCTACAAAGGTCAAGATGACAATAGCAAGATTGTGTTGGATACTATGGCTGGGGTTTTGTACAGTGAGTGCACCTTTGAGTAGATCGGTGAGAATTGGAGAAAATTTTCTGAAACAACAAATCTTGGAGCACTAGAAAGTCAGATATTGAGACTAGTACTTTTGCAATTTAATCTCCACCTAATAAATATGCCGATGATATTTGTTAGAAGATGGATCAAATGAGGAACGAATAAGGGTTGGTGTTAAAACATGTGAGCGAAGGTGCCAAAAAAGTAAATGCTTTGAATTATTTGACTAAAAATCCACCATGACCGGTTGAGGGATGTTACTATGAAGAGGATACATATTTGGTGAATGATTAGACGGAGGTTTCCAAGAAAACTACCAAGGTTCCAACTGGGATAATTGGTTCCAAGGGCGAAGAAACCATGTTTGGAGCTATTACAACTACAATGGAGAGGGTCAATATGTCCAAGATGGGAACTAAAATCGCGACAATATCTATAATTGGAAAAATTATGGCAATAAAAATGATAGGGCTGGTCCTAGTGTTCCACGTACAAATTAGGAATCTTGTAATAAAGAAGCTGGAGGTAGTATGTCAAGTATTCATGATATGATGCAGAAGATGATGAATAGATTTGGATCGACTGATGAGAATGTGAAGAGATAATGAAATGACTTGTCTAGTATTAGTCAAAAGGTTGATCCCCATGTAATGTCTATCAAGCAACTTGACCAATAGATGAATCAATTGTCTACTAGAGTAAACCCACTTCAGCCCAACACACTTCCTAGAGAAATTACGCAAAATCCAAATAATGATAGGCATTGTATGTCAGTCACTACTCGAGGGTTTAAATAGACCATTGATCCACCTATGCAGTCTGAGTTTGAAACTGTAGTTGAGAAAGATGACAGTGAGATTGAGATTATTGGAAAGTCCAAAAATGCTACAGAGAAGGAAGTAGAGATAACTCAAACAGTTGTTCCCATGCCTAGACCTCCACTTCCATTCCCACAGAGGTTGGTGAAGAAGAATTCAGAAGGAAAATACCATAGGTTTATCGCTATGTTGAAACAAATTTCCATCAATGTTCTATTGATAGATGCTTTGGAGTAGTTGCCTGGGTATGGAAAATTTATAAAGGAGTTGGTGAATAAGAAGAGGGCAGTCACCTTTGAAGATGATGATTGGTTGCGAAATTATAGGAATATTACTACGAGTCACTTGTGCAGAAGGAAACAAATTTCCATCAATCGGGTTGTTGCATTTTACTAAGGCATTTTGTGATTTGGGTGCCAGCATTAATATGTTGGCATTGTGTATTTACAATAAGTTGGGTTTAGGGACTCCAAAATCAACTGTTTGGAATCGCTTATGGTCGATAGAACTTATAAGAGGCCCATTGGTGTGCTCCAAAATGTACTTGTGAAAGTGGAGTTGTCAATCTTTTCGATGGATTTTGTTATACTTGATCGTGAGGTTGATTTTGAGGTTCCCATAATCCTTGAAAGACTATTCCTTGCTACTGGGAATGCCTTGGTTGATATGGAGAAAGGGCATATGAAGTTCTAATTGAATGATGAAGAGGTAACTTTTAATATCTGTAGGTCCTTGAAGCAAAAAAATGATCTCACGTAAGTGTCAGTGGTAAATCATATTGTGGAGTAAGGTGTTGATGTATTTATTGAAGAGAGTTTGGTGTTGATGTATTGGTAGTGGTAATGCTGAATTTTGAGGGTGATGGTACTGAAGACTATGATGAATTGGTCTTTGTACTTGATAGGTTCGAATTCCATTCCAAACCTAAAAATCTTGAGTTATATATGAAGAATTACGACTCTCCAACAACAAAACCGTCTGTTGAGGAGTCTCCAAAATTGGAACTTAAGGCTCTACCATCACATTTGAGGTATCTATTCTTTGGGAGAGATAGTATTTTATCGGTCATTATTGCAACAAATTTGAATGTGGTACAATTGGAGGCATTGGTTTTTGTGTTGAAAAGGTTTAAGCAAGATATTGGATGGACTATTGAAGACATTATTGGGATTCCTCCTGACATTTGTTCTCATCACATCCAACTCATGCCGAATCACAACCTTAGTATTGAGCACCAAAGGAGACTGAATCCTCCTATGCAAGAGGTAGTGAAAAAGGAAATTATCAAGTGGTTGGATGCTGGAGAATTTTATCCCATTGCAGATAGTAGTTGGGTTTGTTCTGTTTATTGAGCCAGAGAAATGTGGGGTTTATATGGTACCGAATGCAAAAAATGAGCTTGTTCCGATGCGGCCAGTTACCGGATGGAGAGTATGCATGGACTACCGGAATGCAATGACTCAAAGTACACCCTAAAAGTTAGGGCATCCTTCAAGTCGGAACACGACGTACTTGACCTCACAGAGGTCTTGTACAATCCCTTAGACATCATTCAAATTTCATCTATACGAAAATTAGTGCAGAATTAAAACTTTTATATCAAAAAATCATAAAACTTCGAAAATATGTCTAAGAAAACCATGTATGACATCATGAGTACAATATTCTTGGGTCACATCCCATAAAAGTCCAACATAGAAAAGAACATAAAAGACATCATAGTGGTGGTGTCCTCGGATGCTAAGAGAACTCACCGTTCTTCACTTCTTCAAAGCCTTGAAACTCTATCCTTCAAAGAAACTCAATCTCCTCAAGACCCTACATTGGATTAGAATGTCGGCAAAAGATGTGTTAGTACAAAATGTACCAAGTATGGAAACTATCATACCAAACATAAAGATATCTCAAAGGGTTAGTCCATACTAGACATAATCATAATAGATAAAAACATAAGCATAACATGAATATAATAAGCATAAGAAAGAACCATAAAACATATAATAGTTCATGTTTTAATCGTTGTCCTTCTTACTCAAATGAACTATTCATAAGCCACCTCCAAGTATACTTGTGCAAGGCTAAGGTAGCATCCCATACTACTACCAAAGCGAAGTACATCTATTTGGTCATTCTTGATCATAATCCACTTTCATAATTAAGACCCAGATTGATCATAACATATGAGCTCTTTTCCCCTATGCCACCTCAAAGAACACGTGTACAATGCATGTGAAGCATTCCATTCTACCTCACACACTAAGAATATCTAGAAGTCACCTTATCCCCTTTCATTTTAATTTAGGAGTATTTAGTAGACCAACTTTATATTGACAAGGAACAACCATCTTAAGTCAATCATGTGATGGAAGACAACTATAACATTATCCAAGCTACACATACATCATGTAGTGGTCATGTCATAGGTAGATTAAAGTCATACTTGTTCCATGTATAGATATCATCCAATACTACCATCTATACTAATTACTCCTCTAGACTAACCTACTCCAAAATAACTTGTCTTGTATTCTTGTCTCTTAAGCTCAACTTACTATCATAACATACATACTACCATGGAAAGCATCTCAACATACTAACCAAGCTAACTAAAGGAAGGATACAACCATCCTAACCACAATGCAACCAATCATGTAGATGCAAGTTAATCAAAGGGGAGCATGAATCCTAAACCCTAAGCTACCATGAGAAGCCTATCTCAAGATATTCCATGAAATACACCTTACATGCAAATCAAGCTGCCATTAGGAGAGTATAGGCCTTTCTCCTAAAGCTACCATAAAATGGTTTTGGCCGAACCAAGTCAAGATAACATGATCAAGTATCCTTACAATACAAGACCAAGCTAATCATGAGAGAGCTTTCTTCCTCCATCCCAAGATAACATGAGAACCACCATTCCCAAGCTACCATGATCAAGCATCCTAGCAACATATAACCAAGCTAAACATGGGAGAGCTTAGTTCCTTCATCCCCAGCTATCATGAGATTCGTGATTTCAATATAACATGAGTAATTCAACTCAAGATTCCATGATATTCAACATCTCAATATACCATTGATATTTCAACTCAAGCCTCCTTGATATTTACTATCCCAAGTTACCCTGGAGACATACTATATCAAGCTATCATACCTTAGTCTGATCTCACCAAGTCTATTACATATGAACTGATCATACAATCCATCTTCAAGCTAATATAGTTCATTATGTCTTGATTTATTTTAGGTTATTAGGTAAATCTATAATCCATCTATGTGAAAGAACTTGCTTCTCCTATCATTTTCATGTCTATTTGTAGGAAAGAAAGAAACCATCAATCCTTTCATAATGAATTTTCCCCGAAATCCCTAGCATCAATGGAATAGTAGCCCATAATCGATTATTACCTTCAATTAATTATGATATATGTTCAATTACATGCTTACTTCGTTCAATTGGATCATTAGAAGGTAAGTCTAGGTACACATGATCACATAGGTTTAATTTCATCTTTACAAGTCATGAGCAACCTAGATCAATTAAGCCTATTTAAGTTCATATCTAGGTGATTAAATCATGATCTAAGAGTATACAAATACTAGTTCAATTCATATCTAGGTGATTCAATCATGATCTAATATTACACAATACAATTGAATTAAGAGTATTAACTTAGAACCTTCATCTAGTGTCTAATGGCCTAAAATCACCATGATCACCTTCAGCATCAAATACTAAAAT
The DNA here is from genome assembly GCF_001406875.1 of Solanum pennellii. NCBI lineage: Eukaryota > Viridiplantae > Streptophyta > Magnoliopsida > Solanales > Solanaceae > Solanum > Solanum pennellii. The sequence continues at coordinate 70,946,221 of NC_028637.1, read as the reverse complement.
TAACCATGAAAATATTTCATGAAAACATCACATAATCATCATATGAACATAATTGAATGCTACCTACTAGATTGGGATCACAATCAAGCCTTACCCACAACGCAATCACAACCCATCCTAGATTGGGGTTCTTTGGATTCACAATTAAGGAATAACTTGGGGACTCCATGAATAGAAAAATCCATGGATTAATATGCTTCACATAACTTAGATTATAGCCTTAAAACAAGATTGAAACCTTGGTGAATTTTGTCCTAGAACTGCCTCCAATTTCTCTCTTCTTCAATGGTGGTTTTGGGAGAATTTTGGGAGAGAAAGGTTTTGATTTTGAGTGTAGGGTCTAAATGTCTATGGTACTGCTTAAATGCTCATATTATAACTAAAATAACTGCCAATAATTAATCCCTAAATTACCAAAAGACCTTTGCACTTAATGGATATTTTAACTCTTTCAAATTTCACTTAAAATAGACGCGATCAAATCAGGGAGTTTACTGCGTGTCGCGGAGGCATTTTCAATTCTTGGTTCTCGAAAATTTTGAGACAGAATGGTTATTGTTGGCCTCGCATCGATGGGAAAAATTTTCCCATCTTAGTGTAGGCTGCGCGATTGCTAATTCTTGGCTGTCGCGGCAGCTTCCTTTGACCATGTTTGGGTCCTCCTTGGGGACCCTTAGGCTTGTCCCCAAGGCGTCGTTCTCCGACGTTTCGATCCTTTACATGTCATGCTATGTATAGGAACCATTAGTACTCAATTTTACCCTCAAACCATACCCCAACACTCCACTACAAAACACTACGAAACACTAGTTCAACTTAGACTAGCTTCTAGACGTTTTAGACGTTTGACCTCCAAAATATTCCAAACTTCATATAACGCCTCTAAACACTAGTTTTAGTCATTTTATGATCTTATAAGCTCATGACACACTAATGTTTTTCTCTACATTTCCCTAATTCATTTTTGGGGTGTTACAATATCCCCCACTTGGAAAACATTCGTCTTCGAATGACACCTTACTGAACACTTCTTAAAGGAGTAACTCTAGACTAGAAGACCATCGTATATGCATTACACCTAAATGTAAATGCCCAAATCAAGGAAACAATTCAAATCCAAGCTAATAATAACTACACATAGTCATATAAAGACCTCATAAAAAGAACTCCTTATCCCCTACTTGTGAATAAGCCACACATGTCTTTTCTAACATCGATTCATCATCATTAAGAGCAGAAAAATCAGCAAAGCAAATCATAATCATAAGAAATTTCGGCAATTTTCATAAATCATTAAGGAAATACATACCGAAGAGGGACATAAGGAGATCATTCTTGATCACCCTTGGATTGGAGAGCATAGAACCTATTCCTCTTTGGAGGACCATCTTCCACCTGATTAGTAGCAACTTGGTTGCCTTCTCTCACATTAGTTTTTGCCTTAGGGAAATCATTCATCATATGACCACTCTCACCACACCCATAGAAACCATATCTACCTTCCAAGCACCTACCCTCATGGTTCTTACCACACCTACTGTAAGTAGGTTGAGAGTATTCATTGCTCTTCTTATACCTAGAAGTACTAGAGTAGCCTTGTCCGAAAGTCTTCTGTCGATTCTTAGAAGAACCATGTCCATCGGACTCTTCACTTTCCATCCTAACTCTCTTACTCTTCTACATAATCTTGGACTCTTCTATTTGACGAGCAAACACAATTTTTAGTCGGGAGATATCCATATCATCTACAAGCATTGCCATTCGATGTTCCTCTTCCACTAGTTCGTACACCCCTGTCATGAAACTATTCATCAAGTCTCTAGGGTTTTCTACCAACCTTGGAGCATAATTATACAATTGAGTGAACTTCAAAGCATACTCCTTCACACTCAGCTTGCCTTACTTGAGGTTTATGAATTCCCCCAACTTAGCCTCCCTTTATTCCCTAGGAAAGAACCTATCAAGGAAAGATGATTTAAAAGTCTCCAAATCTATGGGACCCGCCCTTACATGCCTAGAATATTTCCATTTATCATACCAAACTTGAGCTACATCTTTCAATTGATAAGCGTCTAGCTCCGCTTTCTCCCTAGAAGTCAATCCCATAATAGCAAGAGTCCTATAAACCTAATCTATGAACCTATTTGGATCCTCCTCCACCTCGGAGCCACTAAATTCTGGAGGTTTCATCCTTAATAACTATCTAATCATATAAGAACAGATTACCCCTATAGGGTTTGCCACAAACTCCCTATTGGCTTGGGACGTCAAGGCTTGAGCCAACAAGTTCATAGAAGTCCTAAATTCCTCTAGGGTCACATTCTCCACTTGAGGAGCATTACGAACTTGAGGAGGGAGTTGATTCCCTTGGGGAGGAACCTCTTGATTCTCAATGTCATCTCCTTCCCTTCCAGCATTAGCCCTAGTGTTAGCCATAACCTGGACAAATAATAGGCAAACATTAGAAGAAGGGCTTACTCAAGAACAAAATCTATGGAACGACTTGAAGAATGAAGAAGTGAAACTTTCCTAAGCATCCCGTATCCTCCTACTCATAGATTTGTTGCGACTCACACCGATGAATAAGACTCTACTAGACGTGGTTTTGAGACATCCTAGGACCATTTCATAACCTTATGCTTTGAAACAAAGTTTCTAACAACCCAAAGTTCACCCTAGAATTTAGTGCATCCTTCAAGTCAGAACATGGCGTACTTTACCTCTTTGAAGTCTTGTATAAGCCCTTAGACATCATTCATTGCATATATATGAAAATTAGTGTGGAATTAAACCTTTTTTTTCAAAATGTAATGCGGAATCATTTCATAAGACTTATAACATGTCTAAAAAACCATCTATGACATTATGAGTACAATAGTCTTGGGTCACAACCCATAAAAGTCTAACATAGAAAAGAAGATAAAAGACATCATAGTGGTGGTGTCCTAGGATGCTATGAGGACTCACCAATCTTCACTTCTTGAATGTCTTGAAAACTCTACCCTTCAAAGCAACTCAATCTCCGCAAGACCCTACATTGAATTAAAATGTAGACAAAATATGAGTTAGTAGAAAATGTACCAAGTATGGAAACTATCATACCAAATATAAGATATCCCAAAGGGTTAGTCACTAATAGACATAATCATGAGAGATAAAACCATAAGCATAACATGAATATTATAAGCATAATAAAGCATCATAAAACATATATGAGTTCATATTTAACTCATTGTGTTTCTTACTCAAATGAACTACTCACAAGCCACCTCTAAGTATATTTGTGCAAGGCTAAGGTAGCATCCCATACTACTACCAAAGCTAAGTACATCTCTTTGGTCATTTTTGATCGTAATCCACTTTCACAATTAAGAACTAGATTCATCATAACATATGAGCACTTTGCCCCTAGGCAACCTCAAAGAACACTAGTGCGAAACATGTGAAGCATGCTATTCTACCTCACACACTAAGCATGTCTTGAAGTCACCTTATCCCCTTTCATTTTAGTTAAGGAGTCTCTAGTAGACCTACTTCATATTGACAAGGAACTATCATCTTAAGTCTATCATGTTATGGAAGGAAACTATAGCACCATCCTAGCTAAGAATAAATCATGTAGCTGTCATGTCATTGGTAGCTTCAAGTCATACTTGTGCAATGTATGGATAGCATCTCATACTACCATCCACACTAAGTACCCATCTAGATTATCCCATTGCAAGCTAACTTGTCTTGCACTCTTGTCGATTAAGCTCAACTTAGTATCATAATAGATCTACTACCATGGAAAACATCTCAACATACTAACCAAGCTAACTGAAGGAAGGATACAACCATCCTAACCACCATGCGACCAATCATGTAGATGCAAGTTAATCATAGGGGATCATGAATCTCAACCCTAAGCTATCATGAGAAACAAAACCTCAAGCTATTGCATGAGATACACCTTGCATGCAAATCAAGATACCATGAAATGCGCCTTGCATGAAAGTCAAGCTAACATTAGGAGAGTATAGATGTTCCCCCTAAAGGTACCATTAAATGGTTTTAGCGTAATCAAGTCAAGCTAACATGATCAAGTATCCTTACAACACAAGACAAATCTAATCATGGGAGATCTTGCTTCCTCTATCCCAAGCTAACTTGAGAACCACCATTCCCAAGCTACCATGATCGATCCTAGCAACGTATGACCAAGCTAAACACGGAGAGCTTAATCCTTCATCCCAAGCTATCATGAGATTCATCACCTCAATATAAAATGAGTAATTAAACTCAAGATTCCATGAGATTCAACATATCAAGATACCATTTGTATTTCAACTCAAATCTCCTTGAGATTTACCGTCCCAAGCTACCGTTGAAACCTACTATCTCAAGTTTTCATACCTTAGTCTTATATCACTAAGTCTATTACGCATGAATTGATCATGCAATCCATCTTCAAGCTAATCTAGTTCATTATGTCTTGATTCATTTTAGATTACTAGGTCAACCTGGCATTCGTATATGTGAGAGAACTTACTTCTCCTATCATGTTCATGTCTACGTGTAGGAGAGAAAAAAACCATCCCTTCATAATGAATTTACCCCCAATGCCCTAGCATCAATGGCATACCAAGACATAATCGATTATTACCTTCAATTCATTATGATATATGATCAATACACGCTTACTTCGTTCAATTGGATCATTAGAAGGTAAGTCTAGGCATACATATTCACATAGTTCAATTTCATCTTTACAAGTCAAGAACAAACAAGATAAAGTAAGCCTAGTTCAATTCATATCTAGGTGATTCAATCATGATCTGATAGCATAAAATACAATTTAATTAAGAAGATCAACTTAGAACCTTCATCTAGCCTCTAATGTCCTAAAATCACCATGATCACCTCCAACATAAAATTTTAAAATTAATCATGAAAACTTCATGAAATCATCACATAATCATCATATAAACATAATTGAATGCTACCCACGAGATTAGGAACACAACTAAGCTTTACCCACAATGCAATCACAACCCATCCTAGATTGGGGTTCTTTGGATTCACAATTGAGGAATAACTAGGGGAATCCATGAGTGGAAGAATACATGGATGAATAAGATTAAAATACCTTATATTAGATCTTTAACCCAGCTTGAAACCTTGGTGAATTTTTCCCTAGAAGATGCCTCCAATTTCTCTTCTTCTTCAATGGTGGTTTTGGGAGAATTTGGGAGAGAAAGGTTTTGATTTGGAGTCTAGGGTTTAAATGTCTATGGTACTTCTTAAATACTATTCAAATACCCAAAATAAACACCAAAAATTAATTCCTAAATTACCCAAAATACCCCTGCACTTAATGGATATTTTAAACCATTCAAATTTGAGTTAAAATTAACGCGACTAAATCTGGGAGTTTATTGCAGGTACAATTTCTAAACAAGCTTGGATTGGAGCATTTGAACATTAAAGTATATCTTAATACATAGAAAATTGGCTTTGTATCTTAATACATAGAAAATTGGCTAAAACCCTTAAGCCAATATTCTGTAATATGCCTAATATTACTCAATATTGGGCATTGGGATGCCTATGTACCCCAATACCTATTCTTAAAACTTAAAAGGCTATTCTCTAGACGAGTACATTTTCTGGAATTTTGCGTAGAGCATGATATACTAGACATTAATGTAATCCTTGGCATGTATTGGTTGTTGACCTTGTAGAGAATGATATACTAGACATTGATGTAATCCTTCGTATGTATTTCTTGCATGCGTGTTATGCTTCTATTAACTGTACAACCCATGTAGCTAAGTTTCGGTTTCAAAATAAACCCATTCTAGAGTGGAAAAGGTGAAAATCTATGCCAAAGGGTATGTTTTCCTCTTGTCTTAAGGCAAGAAAAATGTTGCATATACCATTTAGTTATTTGAGGGATATAGATTCTGATACCCCTACCCTTGAGTTGATCTCCATTGTTAATAAGTTTTTGGAAATATCTGCGATGATCTACTCAATATTCCTACCGAGAGGAAAATAGACTTCGGTATTAACGTTTTACCACATCGCAAGCTGTAACACCTCGGTACTAGAAAGATCTAATTTTAGAAAGAACTAAATTAGAAAGAGCCAAAATTGAGAATTTTCCAAGTTATGCTTAAGTTAAGAGTTTAGGGTCAACTTCAAACGTCCATACCTTTATGTACAAGATGAGCTAGGTGTATCATAAGATATAAAACAAAAGAGCTTTGAATTCTCTTTCAAACACCACCAAGTTTGACAAATTTTGTGTTTGGATGAGGGAGATATGCCCGTATGAAGTTAGCTTGTCCAGTTAAAGAAAATTATTTAACAAAATTTTCCTTACCCCATCATCTTCAGACGTTTCTAGTAGTATATTAGGGATCAAATAAGATTAAAGTCTGTTTACACCTACGTCTAAAAGCATTCAAGAAATCTAGGGAAAAATTCATGAAGAGAAAAGAGGATTTCAAGAAGTTCTTCAAGATTTCAAAAAAATGGCAAAGAACATGGTTGTTTTGAGGAACGTGAAGTTTATCGTAGTGATGGATATGTTCATTCTCATTCTAGACATGTATTTATTTCATTAAATCATCCATGAAATCCTTATGTATAGGTTCTTGATTGAATTCTTAGGAATTTACTTCATTTTTTATCCATGGAGTCAGGTTTGCAGGTTTGATTGTTTAAGTGAGTCTTTTGCAAGTGAGTATTATTTTTTATGTAAATAGAGTGAATTTTCGACGAGAATTTTGTTGGGTTTATGAATCAAAAAGATTTTGTGAACAAATCATTCGATTAAATTGAATTTAGGCAATGAACTCAATAAAAACAAACTCGTCAAAATTCAAGGTTTGACATGGAGCATCGTTGATGATCCTGATTCAGACCCATTAATTTATTTTCAATGACTTAGTATTCTCAAATGCTTTTTTGGTGAAAATAACTGATGAAAACTCTTTAACTCCTAGGTATATGGATTGAAGAACAAAGCATCGACACTAATTTGCAAAAAGGAACAAAGCGAGCTGAAAGAACGAAGAAATGGAAGTCTGGTGATCGCCAGGTCCCTTTGGCGAGGAATCGAAGGGCCATTACCTCGCCTAAAGTTTCAGTAATCCAATACCTTAAACAGAATACTAAATTGGTTAGAGAAAGAAGTTGTCACCGAATCGTCGAATGGTTCCGTGATGCAGTGTTAAATCATTCAAAGTTACATAACTTGAGGAAGCTAAAGGCTAAGGCAAAAAGGTGAAGACATTGACCAAATGGCGGATCACCAAGAAAATGGATGAGCTCGACTTACTTCGCTGAATGGCCCTGCACATGATATTTTTTGTGACTATAAATACGTTTTTGAAAATTTAGTTTATCATCAATTTGTTAGTCTGAATATTCCTTAGAGTAATTTGGATATTGAGATTTGAGTATTAAGACGAGTTTTCCTTAGCTTTGAAGAATTGAAGTTTTTCACTTTTGAAAAATTTGAAAGTGGATCTTTGAGATTCTTTAATTTGGACCTTTGTAAAGACGAAACTAATCTTACCGAAGTACAATTTGATAATAATTTTAATATTTTTAGGATGTCTACCTAAAACACAAATTTTTGGGGTGTGATTATGTGTTTCTTGACCGATTTAGCATGGATATTTCCAGTTATTAGTTTTAATGATGTTTATAAGTGATTTCAATCAGTAATTGTGGTTTAATTTAAAGAATTATAGTTGCAAATGCAATTCTACCTTCGTATTATTGTCTTATACGAGAGAAAGGTTTTAAACCAAGATTGTTGATTGATGGTCTGTGGGTATTGGGTTGTCATGTGTTCATCTCGAGAGAGTGCTTCCTAAAAACTTTTCCACACGTTCAGTCAAGAGTGTGAATGGGCTAAAGCGTAGGCTATTCTTATTTGTATGCTTGCCAATGTTTAAAAGAAATCAACCCGATTTAGATGAAATTGTCCAGAGAAAGTTTACCTCCTCTATTGTCTAGCTTATTTTCTAATTTACAACTATTTTCTAACAGTTCCAAATTTCAATTTTCTATTCTAGCCCATAATCGAATTACATCCTAAGAAACCATCTTATTATTGTTATTTTTGTATTGTTTTGTTGTTTTAGTAGTTGAAAATTTCAAACTAAAACCACCTTATTTAACATTCGTGTCACCCCTTTATTTAGATTATGTCTTTATTTGATAATTTTGATAATGTCTATTCCTATTGCTTATTTAAACATGTTCACAATTTACTCTTGAATCTTAAACACGTAACACTCCCTATGGGATTTGATCCCAACTCATTTAGTTGGATTATATACTGACTAAAGATCGTTACCTCCTGGAACTGGATTAAGTATCTTCGATTGTGTTATTCAATCAATCACACGTCCAAGGCGCCAGGGACCTGGCATGACGTGCCAGCAGTGTGCCCACTCAGACCACCCAGTAAATGAGGCCCTGGCATGCAGTGCACCTAATAAGAAACCGAGTAAATGCAGAGCCTAGTGTGACACACCAACCGTGCGCCCAATCAGACCCATAGTAAATGAGGGTTGGCACCACGCACCTACAGTGATCCCAATCAAACTCCCTAGTAAATGAGGGCCTGGCGCAACAATCCAGTAGTGAACCCAATAGAGCCCCGATAAATGGTTCATTCTCTGTTTTCATTCTCTATTGGATCCTTTGAAATAACTTGTCATTCTCTTCTTATTATCAACTATCTAAACTTCCATTAATCATTACAAGATCTTATTCATATTCTAATCATCATTGTTAAACTAAGATTTTCAAGTCATGGTAAAATTAAAAAGGAAGTTCAACTATTTTATTTTATAAACACTCGTGAGTTTTCAAATGCTATATGTATAACTACATGTATAATTATGTTTATTATTGAACTTGAAAGGTAAATTCACTAGTACATGCTTTCTAGAATGTAAACAAGTCTAATGTTCGAAAAGTATTTTAATCAAGTAAGAAGTCCATTCGTTGTAATAAATTGAGCAGAATGTTATGTCTATTATTTTGAGAGTAGTATCAACAACCGAGTTGGTTTAGAGTCTCTTATGATTTAGAAGTCCCACCGAACTATGTAGCCATGTTGGATACTATAACACTGACTCTTCATGTGGCTCCTCACTTCCTCTTAGAAGGCTAATAAGATGGATCCATAATCATGATACATTATATACCTAACAAAGTATGGGGTGGCCCTGGAAACATAAGGCGAAACATTGTATCATTACAAGGATCATGATAATGGTTGTATATTCAAGAAAATCCTCACAATTAAAGTATATCATTTTCATGTTGCTCTCATTGCATATTATATTGTAAAGCTTAAGTTGGTTTTCACTTCCCATTCATGTATTAATCAAGTAATGTTGTTTCAATCCTTCAAAGTAATATTGTTGTTTACTCTAACCTTTTCATGTAGAAGTACATCAAATGTGCCAATGTCATTCGATATGCATCATTTCATGATGCAGATACAGGCATTCAGTGTCATCAACATGCGAATTGTTGAGATCCTTACCCACTCGCAGACAACATTTTGTGAGGACTCCTTTCTTTGAGAGGACTCCATTTCATTTTATTAATATCTTTAGGAGGTGTCATGAGTCTTGTCCCGGCATTCATCTCCCATTGTTAGAGGTTTCATGGAAAAATTGAGAAGATGTTTCCATTGTCTTCTCAGTATATTTTATTTAAATCATGGTTCATGTTAAGTATCTACCGAAGATAGTATTTTAAAACTTTCTTAAATGCTAATTTTTTCATATATTTGATCTTACTCATATTATTTAATGTCATGTAACTAGGCCAAAGGTTCGCTTGGGAATAAAAATGATTCTCGAGTGCAAGTCATGTCAAGGGTGTAGTCTCGGAGCGTGAAAAACTTGGTATCAGAGAGCACAAAGATAAAGAGTCCTAGGGTGTCTATGAAGTTGTGTCTGTAGAGTATTAGCTATCAGTATGTAGCACATCACATCTATAATTAAGAAGCTACAACATTTAGGAAGCACTTCACTTTCTTGTACTCATGTTCGTGTGATAGAGTTAAACTCTATGAAAGCTTCTTCCAACTCGGGCTTACGCTTATCTTTTAGATAATGCCTTCATAATGATCTAATCAAGGATGTCATTCTATTAGGAATGTTAACCCTCAACATTACGGGGTTCCCCTATCTCAGGGAGATGTCACGAATGCTGAATTTAGGAATAGAATTCAAATGTTAACTCAAGTGGTTACAACATAGGTTGGTCATAAAGGATCCGGACATCAATATGGGAATGAGGCATCCATGGTACGAGAATTTTTGAGAATGAGTTCCTCGAAGTTCCACTAGGTCAAAGCTCAATAAGGATGAAAAAGCTTTGTGGATGACCTGCTGAGGGAGTTTCAGGTCATGCATGTTGTTGATGCTCAACGTGTGGAGTTGGCTTCTTACAAGCTCAAAGGTATGTTTAGGATATGGCTTGATCAGTGGAAGAAGAACATGGTTGAAGAAGCACCACAATTTACTTGGGTTGTGTTTAAAGATGCCTTCTTTGGGCATTTCTTTTCTCGTGAGTTGGGGGAAGAAAAGGTAAAAGAATTTTTGAATTTGAAACATGAATCCATGAGTGTGCAAGAATACAACCTCATGTTCACTCAATTGTCTATCTATGCTTCAGATATTGTGGTGACACGAGGAGCAAAATTAGCCTTCATGTCCGGACCGTCCCGCTTCGAGCAAGAAAGGTAAGGCGGCTATGCTGACAGGATACATGGACATAGCCATGCTTATGATTTATGCACAAAAGATTGAGGAAGACAAGTTGAAGAACATGGATAAGTTACATAACAAGAGGTTTATGACACTGGTCATGAGTCCGACCAGCAGAAAAATAGGAACATAAAAAGATTATCTATTGAATAAAGGTCATCTAGACCTGATCCATCATTGGCTTGTGAGGTAGTACCAAGAAACATGAATGATTACAAGAATCATAACTTCCATAATTTTATAGTTCAAGGATCTCAGTCGCATGGCCGTGTAGCACAAGGGTGCCTCGCAAACCTCTTTGTGGTAAGTGTGGTAAGCTTCATCCAGGAGAATATCGTGTTGATATAGATCTTTGCTATACGTGTCAAAGTATGGATAAATTTTTGAATGGGTTCCCCAAGAATAGGCAGGGAAATGAGGGCAATAGAGCCCAATCTTCTTCAACAACCCTAATAGAATGAAATATCGAGAAAGGAGCTGTTTCAGGAACAGGCGGTGGTGCGAACCCTCTGTATGCTATTTCTATTTGCTAAAATTGGAGAATTCACCATATTTTGTAACGGGTATTCTTAAAGTATTTTAGTGACGAAGTTTCTTCCTTGATTGATCCCAGTACGAGTTTGTTTTTTGTTACTCCGTATGTAGCCATGAAGTTCGGAATTTTCTAGAATAATTTCTTCAACCTTTCCGTTTTTCACACCAGTTGGTAATTCTATTCTAGAATAAAGAGTCTATGATGATTGTACTATCTTTTCCAATCACAAGGACTCCATAACTTATTTAGTTGAGCTAGATATGGTGGATTTTGACGTTATTTTAGGTACGAACTGGCTTCATGCTTGTTATGCCTAGTTAGTTGTAGTACTCGAGTAATCATTTCTAGTTTCCTAATGAACCAATTATAGAGTAGAGGAATAGTTCAGTGGAGCCCAAGGGTCGATTCATTTTATACCTTAAGGGTAAATAGTTTTTAAATGGTGCATCTATAACCAAGTTTGAGTTAATGACTCTAATGTTGAGACACCGTCAATTCAAATAGTTCTAGTTGTAAGTGAGTTTCAAGAGGTCTTTCCAGATGGTCTTACCGGAGTCCCTCTTAAGAGAGAAATCGACTTTAATATAGATATTCTTCCTGATACTCAACTCATCTATGTTCTGCCATATATAATGTCTCCAACTAAGTTAAAAGATCTAAAAGAAGAGTTGAAACATCTTTTTGATGAAGGTTGCTTTTCAACCTAGTGTCTCACTTTGGAGGGGCTCCATTCTTATTAGTGAGGAATAAAGATGGAGGATGTGTATTGATTACCACCAATTGAACAAGGTTACTATAAAGAATAAGTATCCCCTTCTGAGAATTGATGATCTATTTGATCAACTTCAGGGTTCCACTTGTTTTTTTCCAAGATAGACCTTAGATCTAGCTATCATCAGTTGATAGTAAGGGAGTGACATCCCGAAGATAGTATTCTGGACCTGTTATGGTCATTATGAGTTTTTAGTTATGTATTTTGGCTTCACGTCAATGGACCTTATGAAAAGAGTTTTTAAACCAAATTTATATGTTTCTTATTCTATTATAGATGACATTCTGATTCATTCAAGCAAATAGGAAAATCATGATATTCATCTCGGAATAGTTCTCCAAACTCTCAAAAATAGAGAGTTGTATCATAAATTTTCCAAGTGTGAGTTTTATCTTTAGTCTGTGGCATTCTTAGGCCATCTGGTTTCTCATAATGCGATGCGAGTTGACACTCAAAAGATGTAAGTAGTACAAAACTGGCCCAGACCTACATCTTTATCTGATATTAGAAATTTCATGGGATTGGTTGGTTATTTTAAAAAGTTTGTTGAGAGGTTCTCATCTATTTCGTTCTAGTCGACAAATTTTACTAAAAAGACAACCAAGTTTCGATGCTTTGAAGCTTGTGACAAAAGCTTTCAGGAATTGGAAATGGGATTGACTACTTCCCCAAATTGACTTACTAAAGGGCACAGAAGGCTTTGTTGTATATTGTGATGCATTTTGAGTTGAAATGAGTTGTGTATTGATGCAGAATGGAAAACTTATAGCTTACGCGTCCATATAGTTTAACATTTACGAGAAAAACTACCAAACCCATGATCTAGAGTTAGTTGTTGTAGTATTCGCTTTTAAAATATGGCGTCACTATCTTTATGGTTTCCATGTAGATGTGTTCACCGAATACAAGAGTCTCTAATACGTATTAAGTCAGAAAGAGATTAGTCTCAGTCATAGGAGGTGGTTGGAGTTACTCAATGAAAATGACTTGAGTATTCTATATCACCCTAATAAGTCTAATGTTGTTGTTGATGCTTTGAGAAGGTTGTCTACTGACAGTACTGCTCAAGTTGAGGAGGAAAAAAAAGAGTTAGTCAAAGATGCACACAGACTTGCAAGATCGGTAGTTCGATTGATGCATACCAACGAAGGCGGAGTGGTGATAATGAAATGGTCGGAATCAATACTAGTGTCCAAAGTGAATGAAAAACAAGACCAAGACATTGTTTTTCTTGAACTGAATGAAAATGTTCATAAGCAGAAAATAATTGCTTTTGAACAAATGGGAGAGTGTGTGTTGAGGTATCAAGGTAGATTGTGTGTGGCAAAGGCTGAGGACCTCTAAGAGAAGATCATGGAAGAAGCTCATGCCTCCATATAGTCTATCCATTCCATTTCCATAATATGTATCGTTACTTGAGAGAAGTCTATTTTTGGAGTAGTATAAAGAGGTGTATTACAGAGTTTGCTGCTAAGTGCCTGAATTTTTAGCAACTCAAAGTAGAGCACCAAAAGCCTAGTGGTATGGCACAAAATATAGATCTTCTAGAACAAAAGTGGGAGATGATCAATATGGATTTCATTAGTGCCTTGTCGGTATCCCTCGTGTATCATGATTCGATTTGGGTGATTGTATACCGAATGACTAAATCAACCCATTTCTCGCCTTTAAAAAGTACTTTTTAGTAGAAGACTATGCCAGACTATATATTCAAGAGATAGTTTGACTTCATGGAGTGCTGGTGTCCATTATTACAGATTGAGGTGCATGATTAACTGTGCAATTTTGGGTGTCTTTTCAAAAAAACATTGGGTTCAAAGGTAAACTTGAATATTGCTTTCAATCCCAAGACTGATAGATAAGTGGAGCATACGATGGATTTAGGGAATATGTTGAGGGCTTGTGTAATCAATTTTAAAGGTAATTTGGATGATAACTTACCTCTCATTAGGTTTGCTTGCAACAAATATTATCACTCTAATATCCAGATGGCTCCCTATGAGGCTCTTTATAGGAGATGATATAGATATCCTATTGGATGGTTTGAGGTTGGCGAAACCGGGTTGATAGGAGCATGCTTAGTTCATCAATCTATGGATAAAGTGAAGATCATTCCACAAAGGTTGAAAACAACACAAAGTCGTCAGAAATCCTATACCAATGTTAGGAGAAGAAACTTGGTGTTTGAGGTGGACGATTGGATTTATTTGAAGGTTTCACCAATTAAGGATTTTATGAGGTTTGGAAAGAAGGGAAAGCTTAGTCCCCAGTATATTGGTCCTTACAGGGTACCCAAGATGATTGGCAATGTAGCTTTTAAGTTGGAGCTACCGCAAGAGTTAGCATAAGTCAATATGGTATTCCACATTTCAATGTTAAAGAAGTGTATGGACGATCCTTCACTCATTATATCTACTGAAAATATTGGTATTAAGAAACGCCTATCTTATAAGGAGATTCCTATTGAGATACTTGATCGTTAGGTTCACAAGTTGAGAACATAGGAGGTTGCATATATCTAGGTTTTATGGGGGAACGGGTTTGTTAAGGAAGCCACTTTGGAGGATGAGGATATGAAGAGGAGATACCCACATTTATTTACATTCGGAGAAATTCCAGACCAAGGTAATGACTTTTTGTAAGACACTCACTACAAGAAAGTATACTTATTGTTACAAAATCTAAGCTATGAATTAGAAAATGGTAGTTGTTACCTAGTAATAACCATAAAAATTAAAAAATTTCATGGCTATCTATAATTCGTCAAATTTCTTAGTCACAACTATTAACTTGACAAAGACAAAAATACTTTAATTTGGTATCATTGCAAATAATATTGGTAATAATTATCTAAATAGCAACAATTTTATTGTTATAGTAAAATTTTATAGCTAATTATAATTTGTTTTGCTACACCATAAAAATATTATAACAATGGTAACTCTTAGTCATAATAAGCTATTTGGAATAAAGATTGTAGAAAAATAAATTATATTTTTCAAGTTATAAAATAATGTGACAATAGGTATATGAAATAACCATAGAATTTTCGCTACTACAAAATTCCATAACTAATTATTAATTTTTGCCATGAGTTTGAATCTATCATAGTAATAATAAACTTTCACCCACAATAAATTATTTGAACAAAAAAAAGCTAAATGTTTTTTTTTCAATTTATAAAAGTTATGACACATTAAAAATATAATCATAGATTTTTTGTTATAATACACTTTTATAGTTGATTATCATGTTTTTTCATAATCATGTTTGAAACATGTTGAAGCAATAGTCACCTTTTATCTATAAGAAGTAATTTAAAATCAAATATTATAACTTAATAAATATTATGTTTAGAGTAGCACCAAATTGTTGCAATAATTAACTTAATGGTTATAATTATTTGTCATGGCAAAATGATATAGCCATGTGAGTAAAATTGAGGTGATATGCATTATCTAATACAAGGTGAAACGTAAGAATTGAGGTGCTTCATCTTGTATTGAGAATTAATGTTATATGACTCAGGCCTTTTTTATCGAACAATACATTTATCGAGTTAGCTTGATTAGAGATGTTAATCTTTCTATCAATTCAATTTTACAAGATCTTAATTTTTTCAGTTTTAAGTATAATGTAAATAAATATCATACAAAAAATATAATTGATAAATAGAAGTTATGTCTAATTAATTTGATGTAAATGGACTTTTTTTTATGTAAAAAATATGTATAATCAATCTACAAATCATTAAATAATGTCATATTTATTGAAATGTGCAATATGAATTATTCTGAAATATAGATAAATAAATCAATTGCTTATTGAATATAGCAACACATAATATGAGAAGTAAAAAGTGTCACATGTTAGCACTACAAAAAAATTTAATTATTTTATTTTAAAAAATTATTTTTTTTTAAAAAAAAGCAAAAACTACAAGATTATACTACAAATCCATTAAATTTTAAAAAGTTAAAAAAAATTATGTATTTTATTTAACATAATCTTTTAGAAAATAGGTAGGGCCCCAACATATTTGATTTTATAAATATAATATTTGTGTTATCATGAAATATATATATATATATATATATATATTTCACCTTAGTCTTTGAATAATATTGATTGAGTTGCTTTGAGTCTTTCATAGATCAAGATTGTAGATAAACATAGATGAAAAAAATTATTCATTTGTACTGAAGTTTAAATAGATAATTGTAGCGAAGATCAAATAGTAGTCTATACAAAATATGTGAATAATTGTGTTTTTTATCACAGTAAGTTCACAAGACCACCAATAAATCAAACCTTACAGGTTTTATATTTTCTATCAACTTTGACTTAGACCCATAGGAGTCAATAGTATTCTTCAATCAAAATATTCATCATAGGTCTAACCTAAATATCTTTAAGGTGATACTTATTATCTTGTCCACATTCTTGAGTCCTGCAAGATCAACACATTCAATTCATGGAAAATCAGTATTTGTGAATTAGAAAATAGAACTGATCTATTGCTTAGCAAGAGAGGATAACATGTAAGTTGGCAGAATGATCGTAAATGGACTTATTTGACATTAAGAAGAACAAACTACTAATTAGATGCTAATTCTTATAGCACCTTTATCACCAACATCTCAGACATAAACAATCCTTGAGGGATGTTATTCAAATGTAATACCTGAGTGTGAGCCAACACACAGTACGACACAAGAGTATATCTTAGTTTTTTCTTGGACTTGATGCTACTTGTAAAACCTCTTCAATTGATATATCCCTAGAAAATGTTGAGACAATGCAAACAATAAAGTGTCTTCACATATTCGACAACAACAACTGTGAGTGTTTGAGTTATAGTGACCGCTTAACATGTCTCATTTTGGTGGAGTTCTATACTTCAATAGACAAGGAAGATCATGTTTAACAGCGGGAAGGAATGAAATTATACCACTTTCCCTACTACCAAACTAAAGTCATCCGAGCGTATCCAATTTACAACCATATTCTTAAATATGATTCTCCAATAAGTAAACTCGTATATAGGAGAAATATTACCAATAAATAAATAAGAATTCTATGTACATTATATTTTTCTTTTCTCTCTCATAGGTACTACTTTCACCAATCAAATATGTCATACCGTTATAGACTTTTTCTAAAAATAAGAAAGAGACAAGCTACCTCCAAATGTTGTCGCACATCATTTGCTTCACAGGCAACATTTTAAGCATAACTTTCACCAATCAAAGATATCATCCTGACCAGACTTTCTAAAATAAGAAAGGGAGAGGCCACCTCAAAATGTTGTCGCACATCATTTGTTGCACGGGTGGCATACTGGTATAAACCGAGTTCTTGGAAAATTCATGCACCACAAATATATAGTAAGATAATTCTGTAAATATATTGCCTCAGGTTAATTGTTTAAGATAGTCAAATGTAACTTGCAACTCGAAGAAAGATGAGAAAAAATAAAAAAAATTATTTTATATCAATTAGTCATAACTTTTTTTGATTAAAGGCCATTCGGTGGACTATTTTGCTCAAGAGTTGAAACAAAATATCATATATTGAAAATTGTCAAGCTTTCTGCATCAATATGAACCACTCATTCTCCATTTATAACCCAAGACTTCTTCCTTGGAAGAAGAAAAAGAGTTGATAATTCCTAGCTTAGGTAATTCACTATTATCATAAAAGTTAGCACGATAAATCTAAAGCACTCTGCAGTCATAGAAACTTTAGAGGAGTGAATAAGTAAAGAGAGTTATAATCACAAAGAAATTCAGACCTAACTCTCGTCATTTACATGAACTCCATAGTCTGTGTAATATTATTTTAATGCTAAACATATTGAATTAAATTTAGGGAAGTGCTTTCCAATCACCTAGAGAAATCAGACAACAATTATCTAAGCAAGTCATTTCAAACAATGCAAGCAATAAGGAAAATATTAGTAAAACTACTAGTATTAAATAGAAAAGACCCTGTGTTGTGTTTGTCAAAGAAGAGCAAAGTGAATAAACGGTGAAGACTCATTTGGGATAAATAAAAGAGTTAAGGCAAAAAGCAAAAAAGATGATACGTCATCGAAGACTAAGTTTTGCTGACAACAGTAACATTGTTGATGCCATAAGGCCTAGTCCTTCAAAAATAACATGCTATAGCTGATTAAATTTTAGTACAGAACTTAAATCCACGATAAGAACAAGAAATTGCTCACGACTTTTCCTTGCTGATCTAGTGCCAACATATATGTTCTCTACCAAATGGCAAACTTTTTATTCTTCACATAAATATTATATTTTGTCAATTATCAAATTGATTTCCTTTATTTATACATTAACTACCTATGATTTCTTTTAAATAAATTAGTCTTTAACGAGACTTTGTAGAAGACGAAAAGTAACAGTTATCACTGTAAGATATGGCAGAGCAATGACGCAATGAAAATATAGAGTGATCGACATACCTCCAGCCATTGTTAGCGATATAGTCGGAGTCTACAACTCTTTTCTTCAAAGATCTTCTAAGCACTCAAAACCTCACTCTTAGATGGTATGAAGTTTATAGAAGTAATGTGCTTAGGGAACTTTGAACCAAACGACATATTTATAACCGTGCTTCCATCAAGAACGGTTAAGAGGTTATGGGAAGTTACCAACCACTACAGTAGTAGGATAGTGGATTTATGCTGTTTTTAGAAGTAATGTGCTTAGGGACCTTTGAACCAAATGACATATTTATAACTGTGCTTCAATCAAGAACGGTTAAGAGGTTATGGAAAGTTACCAACCACTAGAGTAGTAGGATAGTGGATTAATGTAGTGGGATAATGGGTAGTTAACCATTATCCTATTAGTGGGATAATGATTAACCACTTTCCCATTAGTTAGAAAATGGATAGTTAACTACCTTCCCATTAGTGGGATAATGTTAACTACCTTTCCATTAGTGGGATAATGGGTCCATGAAGTGGGATAATGGACCCATCTAATACAGACCATATCAGCATTAACAAAAATGCTAACATTCTCCCAATTGGTCCATATATTCTAATCCCATTAATGAAATATAATACACAAATCATGTTTGTAATTTCACTTGCAGTGAGTAGTATCTTCCACAATCACAATGCACTATATCTCTAAACTTTAACTCATATAATTAAATGAATAAACTCAATATTTATTCAAGATCCATACTGTAGTGACATTTCTGAATATAAAACTGAATGGTGCACACAACTAACGAGAAATATCACATAAAAGAGAGTTTCATAAACACATTGTTACAACGAAGTTTTACATAGTGGGACTAAGTCCCATTGTGACTACATGATCCTTAAATTTTTGTGGTGGCATGCCTTTAGTTAAAGGATAAGCTAACTTTACTTCAGTGCTAACGTGTTCAATGACCACTTTCTTATCTTTAACACGTTCTCTTATGGCTAGATATTTGATGTCGATATGTTTTCTTCGACTACCACTTTTATTATTCTTATCCATAAAGACAGCAGCTGAATTGTCACAATATAACCTTAATGGCTTAGATATAGAGTCGATAATTCTAGGTCCATAAATAAAACTATTTAACCATACACCATATGAGGTAGCCTCGAAACAAGAAACGAACTCAACCTCCATAGTGGAAGTAGTAACTAGAGTCTGTATGGCACTTCTTCAAGAAATAGCTCCACCGGCTAACATAAATATGTATCTTGAAGTTGATTTCCGTGAATCAACACAGCTAACAAAGTTTGAATCAGAGTAGCCAATGACTTCCAAGTCATCTGATCGTTTGTACATAAGCATGTAGTCTTTTGTTCCTTAAAGATATCTTAAGACTTTCTTTGCAGCTCTCCAGTGGTCAAGACCTAAATTACTGTGATATCTTTCTACCATTCCAACAACAAATGATATGTGAGTCTTGTACAAACCTCAGCATACATCAAGCTTCCGACAGCAGAAGCGTAAGGAATGTCCTTCATTTGTTCCCTCTCAAGATCGTTCTTCGGGCACTAATTCAAGTTGAACTAGTCACCCTTCACGATAGGTGCTACACTTGGTGAATAATATTTCATTCGGAACCTCTCTAAAATTTTATTGATATAGGATTCTTGAGATAAACCTAAGGTACCTTGATGTCTATCTCGATGAATCTTAATACCAATAACACAAGATGCATCACCCATGTCTTTCATATCAAAACATTTAGAGAGAAATTGTTTCACCTCATGTATCATTCCCTTATAATTGGATGCAAGTAAGATATCATCCACATATGGAACTAAGAAACATATTTTACTCCCACTGATATCATGGTATATACATTGATCCATAATGTTCTCAACAAAGTCGAATGAAAAGATAACATTATGAAATTTCAAATAACATTGACGAGAAGCTTGTTTTAGTCCATATATGGATTTATTTAACTTGCATACCGAGTGCTCACCATTACTAGAGGAGAATCCTTCAGGTTGTTTCATATAAAACTCTTCCTCTAAATCACCATTGAGAAATGTGGTTTTCACATCCATCTGTTGCAATTCTAAGTCAAAGTGTGCTACTAATGCCAATAATATGCGCAAGGAATCCTTTTTAGACACAGGAGAAAATGTCTTTGTGTAATCAATTCCTTCCTTTTGAGTGAATCCTTTAGCAACTAGTCTTGCTTTATATCTTTCTATGTTGCCTGATGTGTCCTTTTTAGTCTTCAAAACCCATTTACATCCAATGGTTTTAACACCACTAGGAAAATTGACAAGATCCCATACCTCGTTAGTTTTCATAGAATTCATCTCTTCTTTCGTGGCGTTGTATCACAATTCAAACTCTTTAGAATTCATGGCTTGTGAAAAAGACTCAGGATCATTTTCAACTCCAATGTCAGATTCTATCAAATATACAACAGTCACTAGGAATTGCTGATTTTCTTTCTCTAGTAGATCTTCTCAATGTTGCACCAACATTTTCATGTGGATTATGTTGTTCAAATGGTTGTTCAATAATTTCAGGAATTACTTGAACAACTTGATCTATAAGCATGTTTTCAGCAACTTTTGGAATCTCATTGATTGGTTGCTCAACACCTAGTTGAACTTGAGGGACATTATGTACAACAATCAATTTTTGACTTGAAATGGAAGGTTGATCTCTTTTAGAATTGTATTCGGAAATTGATCACTCCCACTAATTAAGTCATTTTCAAAAAATTTTGCATTTCTTGATTCCACAATCCTAGTACTGTTAGATGGACAGTAGAATCTGTATCCTTTAGACCTTTCGGCATATCCAAAGAAATATCTACTAATGGTCCTAGGATCCAGTTTCTTTTCTTGTGAGTTGTAAATTCTAACTTCAGACGGACATCCCCATACACGTATATGTGTCAGATTAGGTTTCAAACCTTTGAATAACTCAAAAGGCATCTTTGGAAAAGCCTTGGTTGGAACTCGGTTTATATATACGCTGTTGTCTTAAGATATTCAATCCACAAGGACTTAGGTAGCTTAGAGCTACTTAACATACTACGCACCATGTCCAATAATGTTCAGTTTCTTCTTTCTGTTACACCATTATGATCTGGAGAACCACACATAGTATATTGGGCAACATTTCCATTTTGTTGAAGAAACTTAGCAAACGGACCTTGTGCTTGTCCATCTTTTGTTTATCTACCATAAGATTCACCACCTCTATCAGTTCTCACAATCTTAATTTGTTTTTCGCATTGTTTCTCTACCTCAGCCTTGAAAACTGTAAAGGCTTCTAATGCTTCGCTCTTATTACGAAGCATGTAGAGATACATATATCGTTAGTAATCATCTATAAAGGTGATAAAGTATTTCTGACCATATGTGTCCATGTCTGGACAACATATATCTGAATGTATGATTTCTAATACGGTTGAACTCCTCTTGGCACCTTTCTTTGACTTGTTGGTCTGCTTGCCTTTAATGTAGTCCGTACAAGTATCAAAATCAGTAAAATTTAAAAGTACTAAGTACTCCATCATTTACTAATCTCTTAATTCTATCGATGGAGATATGTCCCAATCTCCGATGTCATAAGGTAGACGAATCTTTTAGTGCCAGTTTGTACATGCATAACAGTATGAGTGGAATAATTTTGTAAATCAAGAGAGAAAAGACCATCAGACAATGTACCATATCCAATAAGTTTAGATTTATAAAATAGTTTGGAATCCCTTCTAGAAAGAAGGAATATCCCAAAGGTACAAGTCTTGATACTGAAATTAAATTCCTAGAAAAATTAGGAACATAAAAAAGTCTTTTCCAACTCCAAAATAAAACCACTACTAAGAACTAAATTGCATGTCCCAATAGCTTCCACACGCGACTGCATCTTGTTTACAGAATAAATACTTCACTCAGCTCCCTTTGACTTCCGCAGGTTTCTTAAATCCTGCAAGGAATTCGTAATATGGATTGTAGAAGCAGAATCAATCCACCACGTGTTATGATTAACGTCAATCATATTAGATTCATAACAAACAAGAGAGATAGAAGTACCTTTCTTAATAAGGCATTGTTGAAACTTGACACACTCCTGCCTTATGTGCCCCTTCTTTCTACAGAAGCGACACTTGACTTCTTTTTTTTATGTCAGTTTCAAGTGGTGCCTTTCCTTTAGACCTCTTGTTAGCTTGATTGTTCTTCTTTCCTTGAGTAGTCATGAATGCACTTTTTCCTGTTTCCATCAGTAGTTGACCTTCCTCTTGAACACATATGGCCATGAGTTCATTAATAGACCATTTATCTTTATGTGTGTTATAAGATATTTTAAAGGTACCATACTGTGCAGGTAGAGTATTCATGATATAGTGCACAAGAAAAGTTTCAGACATTTTGACTTCAAAAATATTTAGTTGAGCCGCTAAGTCTCGCATTTTCATAATTTTCTCATGCACATTTCTCACACTAGTGAACCTCATTGATGAGAACTTCATTATTAAGGTGCTGCAAGTGCCTTATCTGAAGTCTCAAACTGTTCATCAATAGCCTTCACTAATGCCTTGACATCGTTATGCTGTTCGATAAAACCACGAATACCAGCAGAGATTTTGGTCTTAATGAACATAACACTCAAACGGTTAGGGCGTTCCCATTGTTCATGAATAAAATATCATCTTGAGTGTTGATTTCGTTAATAAGAGGCTCATATTTCCTGATAGTATAATCAATATCCATACACCTTAAGTGAAGGAGAATTCTCTCCTTCGATATCTTATAGTTCTCACCATTCAATTCGGAAATATCACAAATATCAGATAAATTTGTATATTGCATAACTGCAAAAAATATACATACATACTTCACATAAATTTGAGCTAAGTAATATAAAGTTGCATCTACTGACATATAAATTGTCTGTGGGCTAAATTTTTAATTCAGTTAGATTCATACTTATGATAAAATTAACAATATAATAGCATGATATTCTATCTTTATGACAAAACTATTAAACTCTCATTCATAATTGTTGTTGTTAATTATGAAAAGTATTTAATATTTTATCTTAATTAATTATGCAACTTAATAATAAAGAAATTAAGTTATCATATCATGCATAATTAATTACAATTCTAATGTCTAAAAATTTCTTTATGTGATCCTTAACTTCTAAAATTTTATTCAATTAAAGATGTTGTGTCTAAATTTCAATCAAATAAATTGTAGATCACTTAGACATTTATTTCGTTAAGTGATCCAAAATATAATATATAATATCATTTCATTAAGATCGCTGTGGCTAAATCTCAATAAAATAAAATTATAAGAATCACAAAATGTTAACTCAAGGGACATAGTTTTCTTGAAAGCTTCAAACAAAACTGAGTTGTTACCCGTTAGAATGACATCATCAACATAAAGACAAACAACTAGAATATCTCCATTAGTATGAACTTAAATGTAAAGTGTATATTCATGGAGACAACGAGTAAACCCTTTATCATGAAAGTATTTGTGAATGCGACTATTCCAAGCTCATGGAGCTTGCTTCAACCCATATAAGGCTTTCTTTAACCTCAATACCTTATCTTCATGATTTTTAACCAGAAAACCTAATGGTTGCTCAACATAGACTTCTTCTTCAAGATATCCATTCAAGAATGCCGATTTGACATCTAGTTGATCTTCCACTTCATTTGCGCCGCTAAAGAGATCAATAGATGGATTGTCTCCATGCGAGCAACAAGTGCATAGAGTTCCCCATAGTCGATGTCATGACTTTGTTTGTAGCCTTTAGCCACAATTCTTGCCTTGTATATTTCTATTTCTCCATGGGAATTTTTCTTTGTCTTGTATGCTCATTTGACTCCAATTGCTCGATGATCCTTGGGAAGTGTTGTTAACTCCCAAGTGTTGTTCTTCTATATTGACTTGATCACTCCTCCATGGCTTGTCTCCACCTTTTGTTAGTAACAGCTTCATCAAAATTCATTGGTTCACTATCATCAAAGAGACAACACAAAAAATCAGAATTAGTAATTTCTTCTGTGTCATCATAGAGTTCTTGAATGATCCTCATTCTATGTGTTCTTTCACTTGAAATCTCTTGAGAAGATGGAGATGAATTATTTGCTGGTGAAGGAGGCGGTGTTGCATCCTGTGCAGGTGTCATGGTCTCTTATTCTTCTTCATGTTCAAAGTATGGAAGAAAAAATTATATGTTTTCTTCTGGAGCCTCCCAGTTCCATGATACTTCTTCATCAAATTCAACATCACGACTCACCACTACCTTGTTATTTGCTTGGATTGTACAATTTGTAGTCTTTTGAACTTGCGTCATAGCCAACAAACACATACTTGACACTATGATCGTCAAGTTTAGCTCTCCCTTGATGTGGAACATGAGCATCGGTTATGTTCTCAAAGATTCGCAAGTGCTTAACACTTGGATTTATTCCGCTCCATTCTTCTTGAGTTGTTTGATCTCGTACATTTGTTGTTGAATACCTGTTGCTCAAATAAATTGCACACGAAATAGCCTCGGTCCAAAATTCTTTTGGTAGATGTTTCGCTTTCAACATAAATCTAGCCATATTAAGAATTGTTCTATTTTTTCTCTCTGCAACTCCATTTTGTTGGGGAGAGTAAGGTACCGTTAGAGGGCGACAAATTCCATGAGATTGACAAAAGTCATTAAATTCTTTTTAAGTGAATTCACGTCCTCTATCAGACTTTAATGCTTTTATTTCATTGTCACTTTCTTTTTCTACAAGTGCTTTGAAATTTTTAAAGGAAACAAAAACTTCAGATTTTTGCTTTTAGAAGTATACCCAAGTCTTTCGACTGAAATCATCAATAAAGAGCAAAAAGTATTTTCTTTTACCAAAAGATGGTGGATCGACTGGGCCACACACATCGGTGTGTACAAGTTGGAGTGGCTTACTTGTTCTTGATGTAGTCTCCTTTGGAAAACTCCTCCTTGCATGTTTTCCAAGAAGACAAGATTCACACAATTGATTTGGATGGTTGATTGACGGTATCCCATCAACCATGTTCTTGTCTCCCATTGATTTAAGCGCTTAAAAGTTCAAGTGCCCAAATCTCATATGCCAACACCATGAGTCATCTTTCACATTAGCCTTCAAACACTTTGCATCGATAGTTTGAAGATTCAAAGGAAACAACCTATTCTTTGCCATATGAACTTTAGTAATTAAGTTGTTACTTGAATCTATTAGACAAAAATGCATATTGTTCATATGAATATCATATCCTTTTTCAAGAAGTTGACCCAAACTCAAAATATTACTTTCAAATTTGGCACATAATAAACATTGGTAATCAATTTATGACCACCATCTTTACATGATATCAGAATCGTACCTATCCCTTCAATTTGGATCTTTGAGGTATCTCCAAAAAACACATTTCCTTTCACGATTTTCTTTATCTCCACAAATTTATCTTTGTGGCCACACATATTATTGCTTGCTCCATTGTCAAGATACCATGAGCTTCAATCGTCTTTTATCTTTTTCTTTGAGTGTTAATAACAATGTTAACTCATCTTCATCTTTGTTGTTGTCAACAAGATTAACTTTTTCTTCAACATTACTACGGCATTCCCAAGAGTAATGTCCTATTTTATGACAGTCATAAAACTTAATTTTAGATTTGTCATACCTCATTTTATTTGTACCTTGATAGGCTCCACGTCCTCTGCCTCCTCGTTGACCACGATCACGACCTCTGAATGACTGGTGACCTTTATCTTTATTGTTGAAATGATTGGTATAACTTCATCCCCTTCAACGGCCTCCATGACCTCCACGACCTCGCCATTTTCCATTTTCTTTATAACTTTTCTCACCTTCAAATCCTTTGAAGGATGCATGAGTTTTAAAAAATTGCTCTAGTGGCTCTTCTTTTCTCCTTTTTATTTTCTCTTCATGGGCTAGTAAAGAACCTTCCAACAGTTCTATCGTCATAGAGTCTAGATCTTTAGAATCCTCAATTGCACACACCAAATTATCAAATTTAGGTGTTAAAAAACGAAGGATCTTTTCTACCGCACGCACATCATATACTTCCTCCCCGTATCTTCTTAGCTGATTTACAACACCCGTCAATCTTGAGCAGAAATCCGAAGTGGATTCGGATTCTTTAATTTTTAAAACTTCAAAGTCAGCCCTTAGAGTTTGAAGTTTTATCATCTTTACTTTATCAACTCTTTGGAGAGAATTTTGTAAAATCTCCCACGCTTCTTTTGAGGTGGTTGCATCAGCCACCTTCTCAAACATGTCGTCACTTTATCAACTCCTTGGAGATAATTTTGTAAAATCTCCCACGCTTCTTTTGAGGTGGTTGCATCAGACACCTTCTCAAACATGCCATCATCCAAACACTGATAGATAAGAGTGAAAGCCCGTTGTACTCTTTGTCTACAATATCCCAAACATCTTGAGATCCAAGAATAGCTTTCATTCGTAGACATCATTTTTCATAATTTTCTCTTGTGAGAGGGGGGTACTGAAAGGACAACGGACTATTAGTTGTAATGGCTCTGATACCACGTTGTTGGAATAAATGATAATCACACCCAGGATAATGTCCAAACTAAATAGCAATAGGAAGAGAGTAACAACGACACCAAATATTAAAATGGATAAATATGATACCCGATTAAGTGATACAATAATATTGATGAAAAACTTGGTAGTATCAAAAGAAGACTACTCAACACTTTTTTATTTCTTACAACTCACAATAATAATACTTCCACATTATTTTCTCACAAACTACTTCTTAGTTTGTTGATTATTATCTCTACTCTCTATTGCTTCTCTTTTTTGGTGTGTCTTCAAGTGTTCAGTAAACTACTCTATTTATAGAGTTTTTTGAAGACTTTATTACATTATTAATGACAAAATATGGTACTCAATTTTCACAAAAAAATTGGCTGCCAAACTTATACCAAACTATGACTACCTACTTCCACAAATGTGGCTATCAATTTTCAAATTTGTGGATAGTAATTTTAACAAGTATGTCTGTCAAATTAATTGTTGCCAAGATTTTACTTCCACAAATTGAAGCGTAAATAAATTAGTTTGTTTCGTTAGCCTTATTTTCCATTCATTTTACAGGCAATTTCAAGAGAAAACAAAAAACCTTATCGGTTATTCAGATGTCTCAGACATATCATCAAATATCCAAAAAGAATCTCATAATACAAATGTCACGACCCAAAACGAGCCGCGAGTGGCACCCACACTTATCCTCCTATGTGAGCGAACCAACAAATCTAAACTGCAACGTTTACCAGTATATAAATTTTGAATAACAAAATATAATGCGGAAGACCAAAACTCATTAATATAACCAATTAAATAAACTTCTAAAATATAATACTTATCATCCCCAAAATCTGGAAGTCATCACATCAAGAACATCTATCCTCAAATTACTAAGTCTAAGAGTATTTAAGAACTAAAATAAGTAAAACGATAGTCCATGTCCGAGCTTCAAGGACATCAAGACGTGAATGAGAGAATCCAGTCCGAGCTAGGAACAATAGCTCACCCTGAAATCTGACGTGCTGAAGACTGGCTAGAGTTGCGGACGAG
>NC_028637.1:70911358-70913097 GCF_001406875.1 Solanum pennellii | reverse complement strand
TACACCTTCTCAACTATCACAGACTCACCAACAGGTGTAGAGACACTAATAGGCATGTCAAGCAATTCGCAATGTAAATCAAGACCAGTAGCAAATGAGGAAGATACATATGAAAATGTGGATCCTTGATCAAATAATACAGAATCCATGCAATCACAGACCAAAAGATTACCTGTGATAACAGCATCAGATGTCTCTGCTTTAGACCTCCCGGGGAAAGCATAACAATGGGCCCTATCACCTGTCTGTCCATTGCCCCTATCATGTTGCGCCGCCGAAGTTCCAGCTTGCCCGCCACCCCGATTGATTGGGTGACCACCATTACCTTGGCCACCACGTCCTCCAGAATGGCGGCCTCTCCCATGACCACCTCTACCTCTAACTATTGGGGGTCTGTAACTCTGTTTTGGGAAATACCTCCTAATATGTCCAGTCTCCCCACATCCATAACAATTCCTGGGGTCAAGCATAGGTCTTTGTGAAGGTGACGAAGTCTGAGGATAACCACCAAACTCAGAAAAAGGCTGACTGGGCTGCGATGGACCCTCAGCTAAAGCCTGCAGGGAAGACTGAATAGGGCGGTTTTGGTAACCTCCTGAACTCTGCCCTCTGGAGTAAGAACCTCTAAACTCACTCCCTTACGGAACTTCTTAGATGTTGACGCCATGGTGAAGTCGTCTGGATTCACCCCCTCCACTTCTATCACAAAATCAACCACTTCCTGAAAGGATTTTGCTGCAGCAGCTACCTGTAAGGCTGGGATCCGCAAATCTGACCTCAATTCCTTCACAAAACAGAGAATCCGCTCTTGTGGACTGAAACAAAGCTGAGTGACATACCTAGATAGTGCACGAAATTTAGCCTCATACGCAGCAACAGACATCCTTCCTTGCTCTAGGCTCAGGAATTCATCTCTCCTCCTATCCCTCAAAGTCCGGGGTATATACTTCTCCATAAATAAGCTAGAGAATGATGCCCAAGTCATAGGTGGTGCCTGTGCTGGTTGACACTCAATATACGACCGACACCACCTTTTGGCATCCCCCTGAAACTGATAGGTCACAAACTCCACACCGAATCGTTCTACTATGTCCTCTTATGCAGCAACTCATGACAATCAACCAGAAAATCATAGGCATCTTCAGATTCAGCATCCTTGAATACTGGAGGTTTTAACTTTAAGAATTTCGTGAAAAGTTCATGCTGATCACTTGTCATTATGGACCCTGCAGTCAGTCGAGGAAACGTGCCTACTTCCAATGAGGCATCCATGCGGGGAGCCACAGCGACTGCATGTTGTACCCCCTGAACCTGAGGTGCTGGTGCAGAAAACATTGGAGGTGTCTGGCCCTGATCAGATAACCCGCTAAGATAGGTGAGAACCTGGTTAATCATCTCTGGGGTAGGCTGCGGTGGTAAATCCTCATCTTGAACCTGCTCATTTCCCCCTTCTTCATCCTCTCTCACTACCTCATCAGTCGGTGGAGGAGTCCCTGCCCTATTACTAGTTGGACCAGGTGTTTGTCCTCTACCTCTAGAGGGCGTCCTCCTGCGACCTCTACCACGGCCTCTTGCCACTGCTCCTCCTCGAGCTACCATCCCAATGGTTGGCTCAGACGCACCCTGTCCTGCCGGTGCTGGTGTTGACGCCGTTGTTGCTCTAGTTCTAACCATCGGCGAGATAGAGTGAGGATGTCAGATACCAATTTGTATCACCTAGATACCAATTGGACCCAAGT
>NC_028637.1:70885992-70910073 GCF_001406875.1 Solanum pennellii | reverse complement strand
CCTCCAAGTAAATAAATTATTAAACTTACCCCACTAATTTCGTAAAGTTTGTCATGAATAGTCCAAATGTCACCCCTTTAAAAACATTTAGCAGAAATCCGACCCAGTTAGGTTACGCAACCTGTGACGGTCCGTCGTGTCTATGACGGTCCGTCCTGCAGGTCCGTCACAATGTTCAGAGAGTCAAATTCTGTAAAGGGTTTGTGACGGTCCGTCGTATCTACGACGGTCCATCCTGCAGTTCCGTCGCGAAGTTCAGAGAGTCGATCTCAGTACCCAGATTTTCAGAGTTTTAAGTGTTTTGGAACGAAGCCCCTCGACGGTCCGTCGTGCCTATGACGGTTCGTCCTACTTGTCGTCGAGGGTAATGAGAAGAGTAGCAGAAGAAAATTTACAAGTATGGGACGACGGAATCCATCACAGGCCGTCGTGACCATGACGGTCCGTCGCGTGGTCCGTCGACCTAGTCAGTTTTTTATCAAAATAATCTTACTGCTCGAATCGACTAAACAGGTCGTTACAACAAATATTTTATAGAAAAAGAAAACAAACTTACTAATGAATAAGTGAAACGACAAAGATTTGCGGATCGTCTCAACTTACGCTGATATCTTCAAATACACAAGAATAGATGATACATGTTAAGAGTGAAAGAGAGATTGAAGCATGAGAAAAAGTTGAGAAAACAAAAATGGAGGCAGAGCTACCCAAAAGAAGATGAATGAAGAGAAATAAGTATGTACATGGTTGCTTAAGAACTAAAAAGCAAACACTTGTAAAATAGTCATCATTCAAGTATAAATTATAAAGTACACATTTATTAGCTTGTTGTACAATTTGTGGTGTTGTGTTAGTCCTTTTAACTTCCACTTCTATACAAAAAAAAATAAAAGTAAGAGAAAAGACATAAAGTTACTATTGAAATTGTCTCGAATTTTTATAAAGATATCTTAACTTTGCGAATATCCTTTTACCCATTAAACAATTTTGCGAATGTCCTATTGAATAAACAACTTTGCAAATATCAATTTTTTTAGGTTGCTCACTCTCTTTGAGAGAGTGCACAACTATCAGTGTCGATGGACGAAAAATAATGTAATCGTATCTATTCAAAATTGTTTAGTGGGGTAATAGGACGGTTACAAAGTTAAAATATTTTTTAAAAAATTCGAAATAACTTTAATAATGACTTTATCTCTTTTCTCTAAACGTAATAACAATTGATTGTACATGATGCTAGAATTTTTATTATTTGGAACTCTTATTTTTGTCTAAATTAGAATACTTATCTTTATTGATTTTCATTTGTTTGATTTATTTAAAAATGATAAAGAAGCAAATATAAAACAAATGAAAAATATACACACAAAAATAATCAACAAAAACGACACATTAATATTACTGAACTACGTGCTGCTTTCTCATTCCAAATAGAAAAAACATTTATAGAGTAAATAAATTCAAATGAAAAAATTTAATAAAAAATAAAATCAACTTAAAGATAACCTATATATAGTAGTATATAGTTGTTAATTAAAAAACTCTAGATAATATGCATTATTTAAAAATAGAAAGTAAAAAGAATTGTTAGTCCAAAAAAAAAAAAAAACTCACATCCTTGGAAAAAGCAAAAAGTTAGCCATGATCAACTACTTAAAATATAAAATTTAAATTTCAAAAATTAACCAACCTTATCCTTAAAAATCATCTAAGCCTTTAGGAACGTCTTTGAAAAAAACAAAATACTACTCTTAATATCCATACCTTCTTAAAATTAACTCTTCAAAAAACGATTTCAAATTTGTGTTAAAAAAATAACATCCAAACAAAAATAGGATTCAAACAAAAATATGAGTTCAATCACTAAGATCATAAAAGAAAGAGTTGTTATATTAATGTTATGCGCCTATCTGAATTGTTTGGTCTGCAATTATTTTTTTTTATGATTGAAGGGATCACCACCTTTTTTCAATTTTTTTATTTTTAAAATAACTGACATGGCTAATATTTAGGTTATTTTGAAATCATATTTTTTTTAATCATAATTCAAATATATATCTTTATTGATTGACATCTATTTAATTATTTTAAAAAATAATAAAGAAGCAAATGAAAAATACATACAAATGTTTTTTTTTAAAACTAAAACTACACATTAATGTGACTCCAATACATACTAATTTCTCATTCAAAATAAAAACATTTAAAGTATTATTAAAATTAATTTAATTTATAAAAACAAAATAAAAATTTGAAACACTAATTTTTTGATTTAAAAAAAAAGTACTACCAATTTAATTCTTATTATTTCTTTAACTTTTCACAGTTTTTTAAAATTCAAATTTTAATCATAGTTAACTATGTCATACACTTCTTAAAATATTCTCTCAAATCTTAATTGTTTATTGCACTATTTCTAAAAAGAATGTTAGCCAAAATTTGACTGTATAATAATAAGAAGTGAAAAATGTAATCAAGAAAAAGAGAAGCATAAAAGAATCATTTGATGAATATATGATGTACTCATTTTACTTTGAGAAAAATATATATATTTTTAATATTATTCAGATCTAATGTATTCTAAAAATAGAATTGAATTGAGATATAAAAAAAAAATAAGTCATGTTGATTGAAGGTTTATGTTTAACTAAGATCCTGCTTAGTGTAAGATTATTTAAATTAAAGGGATAATGCCCAAGTACCCCCTCAACTTATGCCCGAAATCTCAGAGACACACTTATACTATACTAAGGTCCTATTACCCCCCTGAACTTATTTTATTAATAATTTTTTACCCCTTTCTAGCCTACGTGGCACTATCTTGTGGGCCCAACGATGGTTGACTTTTTTTTTCAAACTAGTGCCACGTAGGCTAAAAAGGGGTAGAAAATTACTTATAAAATAAGTTCAGGGGGGTAATAGGACCTTAGTATAGTATAAGTGTGTCTCTGGGATTTCGGGCATAGGTTGAGGGGGTACTTGTGCATTTTCCCTAAATTAAAACATAACTTTTATATTTGATTTGGAAAATAAACACATCTCTTAAAAAAGAAAACTAAATAAACAAAATAAAATAAAATGTAAAATCGACTAGAACTAAATTAAATTTAAAATATTAATTTATGAATGTATCATTTCGTAAGGACCCTAAAAATGAAATAGGAAGAAATAGAGTTTCACAAGTGTTGTGGAAGTCGGTAACTTGTTAAAATTATGAGTTTTGGCTTGGGATTTTTCAAAAATGGTGACAATAAGGTTTCAAAATAAACGGTCGGTGACATAAATCTTAAGTATTGGGTGTAGGTGACAATTATGTGATTAATGATTAAGTATTCTGGAGTTGCCCTCAAGTTTATAAGTTGACAGTTTGGTCCACTGAATTAAATGAAGGGCAAAAGGATAATTTCACAAAACCTAATATAACCAACTTTTGTGGGAATTAAATGAGGGGTAAAAGGGTATATTGACTAAACCAAACCTAATTTAACCAATTTTAGTGGGAAATATCGAGCCAAAAGGGGAAATAAAAGTTTTTTCCCTCCGCCTCCAGCCTCGTATTCATCCTCTTCTTCTTGATCTTCTTCATCTTCTTCTTCTTCTTCTTCTGCTGTCGCCTTTGCTTGCTTGCTTGCCTTTCTTCCGCTCTCTTCATCATCATCTGGGTCTTGGCTGCTAGTGCTTGTGCTTTATTCTTCTTGAATCAGATTTACCTAATTTGTAATTAGTGGACCAAATTTAATTTTGCTTCAATTGGAATTACTTCATAAGCAATTGGGTCACACGCCATTGTTTCTGGTAAGTAAAATAGTTATTTGAAATCAATTCATTATCATCTGATCTGGGTAACTGCAATTTTTTCAATAATTTGCATTCGCATTTTCAACATATTGTTATATATATTGCAACACTTGACTATTGTAACATATTATAGTCATATGTAGCAACAAAAATGTTATTTCAATCGCAACAGAACAGTGATATGTAGCAACATATGATTTACATCTCGCAACAGAAAAGTCATATGTGACAATATATGATATAATATAAACATGTTGCCATATGTGATTTATCGTCACAATATAATAGTCATATGTAGCAATATGCGAGTTACATTTCGCAGAAAAACCATATATGACAACATATGATATAACATAAAAATGTTGCCACATGTGATTTATTTTTCACAATAGAACAATCAAGTGTAGCAACATATGACTTACATCTCGCCACAAAATAGTCATATGCTGCAACATATAATATAATATAAATATGTTGCCACATGTGATTTATTGTCACAATAGAACAGTCATATGTAGCAACATATGACTTACATTTCGCAACAGAAAATTCATATGTGGCAATATATGATATAACATAAAAATGTTGCCATGTGTGATTTATTTGTCACAACAGAACAATCATATGTAACAACACATGACTTACATCTTGCCACAGAATAGTCATATGTTGCAACATATACTTATTCTTTATAATTACTAATTATTTTTTAAATTAATTTCCTGAGGTATAATGTCATTATTTGTAGAAATTGATTATCGTGGTGAATGGATCGAGAAGAAAAATTGGTTCATATGACGCGTTGGGAGGATAGTAAAAAACGAGGAGCCGATTCAGTAGGAATGTATGTCGAAAGAAACATTTTGTATGATGATTTCTTCAATTTAGTCGTGCAAAAGTATGAATACAATTGTAAATCGCAAGATCTTTATATTTCCCATTTTTTTCATAATGAGAATGTTTTACCTTTTAGTATAACTGATCAATCTAATTTGATTGTTTATTCGGGAGGAGCAGAGAAACTGCCCATATTAAGAGTCTACATAGAAGAAATCCTATCGAGGAGAATCATAATGTAGACGAAGGCCAACAAGATATGTTTAATGATAAATTTGATCCTGAGGACATGAATAATCCCGATGATGAAATTGAAATAGGTGAAGGTGAAGGTGTAGGTGTAGGTGAACGTGAAGGTGTAGGTGAAGGTGAAGGTGAAAGGCCGAACCTTGAGAGCAACTTTCCTCCTACACCTATAGTTGGCAGTAACAATCCATGTGTTTCTCAATCTTCACGTGTGAATAATGTTCGAGATGATAAAACAAGTTTTATAAGAGAATGACATTCAAGAACAAGCAAGAACTGGCAAATTCACTGAAAATTGCTTGCTTGAAAAAAGATTTTAGACTGAAAAAGATGATTAATTCTCGTGATGTGTTTTCCTTTAAATATTCATATTCGGATTGCAATTGGTGGATGTGGGATTTGAAATTTACAAGTAGCGACATGTTTTCCATTAGAATCTATGAAAAGTAATATATGTGTGGTTCAGAGCATCTTACAATCCATAATCACCACGTCACGACAAAAGTCATAGGTAAGTACTTTGAAAATCGGTTTCCCAATGGTAAAGGGCCATCCACAAAAGACATGTCGAATCAACTCCGCACAGAATTGGGTTGTAAGGTAAGCTATTGGAAGATTTCTAAGGGCATGGAGAATGCTAAGTCTAATGTTAGGGGAACACATGAGCACCAGTATGCAGTGCTTAATGTGTATCACTATATGCTTGAAGTTGCGAATCTAAGAAGCAAGACAACATTGTCGCTCGATGAAAATGGGAGGTTCCAGTACTTCTTTGTATCATATGCTGCTTGGATAGTTGGTTTTCAAGAAATGAGAAAAGTAATAGCCGTTGATGACACATTCCTAAGGAGCAAGTATGGAGGAGCTCCACTATCGGCGGTGGCACAAGATGTCGAGAATCATATATTTCCAGTGGCTTTCTATGTCGTGGACAAGAAATGTGATGCCTCATATGAATATTTTTTAAAAAATATTAGAAGCTTTGTAGATGATACCTATGAGTTGTGCATTATCTCTGGTAGACATCCGACTACTCGAAAGATGGTTACGAGAATCTACCTTGCATCTCATTATGGTTGTTGGATGAGACATCTTGGATAAAATATTCAAACTAACTTTCAAAATTAGAAGGTAGTGTCCCATTTTTATAAAGCAGCAAAGGCGTGCGATATATGTGAATTCAATGACCATTTCAATCAAATAAGAGATTTGGTATCAAAGGCGGCTGAAGCTCTTGAACGTATTGGATTCCACACATGGAATAGGGCATTTTGCCAGAGAAATAGGTACCATATCTCATTTGAGTTTATTTTTAATTTATGTTCTTTGTTTGATTTTTATCTTTTATTTTCTAAATATAACATTATGACATCAAATACCGCGGAGTCGGTGAATGCTATATTTTATGTTGAAACTAGATTTTCCATTGTCACTCTATTTTATGAAATAAATAGGAGATTTGCATTGTTATTTCAACAGAGGCGTATGAAACTGATGCACTCTGCAAATCGATTTATTCCCTCAATTAAAAAATACATATCAGAGTATGTCAATGCGGCAACAAGTTGTTGGCCCATCAAATCGCTAACTATACGTTCAGTGTCACTGGTCAGTGAGATGTTGCTACTGAAGATCTACAAAGAAGAACTTATACTTGTAGAATTTTTTACTTGGACAAAATACCGTGTCCACATGCCATGGCAGCCCTTCGATCCCAACACGGTGTCGATTTTGGAAATCAGATTTACGTGTACTTCTCTCTATATTATTCGGTGGAAAACATACATAATGACATATTGTCAGGAAATTCACCCGGTGCCACCTGAAGATTTTCGGATTGTCCCTTTGGATATTGTACAAAGAGATATACCTCCTCAATATAAGAGACGACATGGAGTTGGTGAATCATTTCAAACAAGAAAAAATAAGTGTTCCGTATGTAGGGACTTTGGCCACAAAAAAATACATGTCCAAATCGAAATGCCCCATAAGAATTGTTGTTGAATTTAAATGAATGTTCTTTCTTATTTGAGGATGATCCCTATCTTCTTATATAATCAACTTATGTGATTTTATTTATATTTAATGTGTGTTTATTTAATTATGTGTTCCTACTTACAACAAAATATTTCATCTGTTGCAACATATGACAATTATGTGTTGTCACTTAACATAGACTATCGCATATGTGGCAATATATGCCAATTACATGTTAGAATATTTCATCTGTGGTAACATATGCCACTTATGTGTTAGATCTTATAACATAAAATTGCATCTGTGCCAGCATACGTCAATTATGTCTATTAAGTACTACAAAAAATGAATTTGTACCAACATATTTTTAAAAAAATATTTTCGTATAATGTGATGATAGCATTACTGTCATTGGAACTTTAATGACGTGACTCATCAATTTTTTAATAAAACTTTAATGACGTGACTCATCAATTTTTTAATAAAACTTTAATGACGCAACTCTTCAATTTTTACCAAATTTGCAAAAAAAATAAAATAAGTACATCTATTTGAATTCAACTTTTACTTGTCTCTTTCTCTTCTCTTCCAACTTTTCAAAATTTATTGAACTTTCAATATGAATAAGAAATCTTCAAAAATAACTATGACTAAAAAAAAACTTCATTGAATCCCTTCCAAGGGAAATACTGATTTATATCATTCAAAAGGTTGCTTCCTACTCCATATAAGATTTAATGAGGGTTAAATTTTGGTATGTATGTATTAATCAATTTTTCGCTCTTTAATTTCATTTCCTAGTCATTTATTTCATTTCTCATCTCCATGTTTCTCAATGAAGTAGCTAATGAACGTTCAGTATAGAAGAAGGTAACATTGTTCAGGTTTCCTTATGTAGATGGTCGATTGTTCAAAAAGCCGTTTCTTTCCTGGAAATGTGTAGAGATTCAGGAAATTCAGAAGCCTTATACAAAAAAGGCGTGGTAATTTTTAATATTCTTAGACTGTATTCACTTTTTTTTAATTTTGCATTTTAAATGTGTTATTTTTTCTGTATTATGATTTTTTTAACCGTAGCGATCCAACTACACTGGAAATAATTATTCAAGCAGTAGACGGTCGTTACAGTGGAGTTAAGTATGTGCTTGCCATTATGTCAATCTTCAATTGTGGTGAAACAATGAGTGAATGCTTAATGTTCATTGCCAACATGAAAAAAATTGATCCTGATGTAGTGAGAAGATGTCGAAATCATCTGCGAAATATTTTATGTGGAATATATAGTCCAAGACCTCGTTTGTTGGGAGGAAGACTCATTTGCTGCATTGTTCATCAATATGAGCAAATCGATCGCAGGATTGATTATCCAGGGAGACGACATCAAAGACAGTAGAACGAAGATGATATTCATTGTGAATTATGTAGGTGTGATGTAGAACTAGATTATCTAGTTAATTTTCTGCCTCATATGAGGATTAATTAAATTGTCATATGTGGCAACATATGTAAGAACTTGCAAACTCATGGTGAAAAATGTTGTACTTCTTTGTTTTGTAATGAATTTTGAATTAACTTTGAAAAAATTTATATGTGTTACATTCTACAATAGAATATTGCATATTTTGCGACATATGTCAATTATATGATAGATATTACAACATAACGTATATGTGTCAATATATGTCTATTATGTGTTGGATATTACAATAGAAAATTACATACGTTGCAACATATATCAATTAAGTGATAGATAATACACCATAAGTATCTGTGTCAACATATGTCTACTATGTGTTAGATATTACAACAAAATATTTCATATGTGACAACATATATCAATTACACATTTAAAAACTAATTACGAATCTATCTCAATATACTTTTAAATAATGATTACGTGTAAGTGTTGTGTTGTCAACAATCAAATCAATAATTATTATCATCTCAAAACAGGTTTAATAATTACGACTCTTCAGTTTTTACCCTTTGTTGAAAAGTCATCTCTTCCAACTTTTAAAATTTGTTGGCATTTTATAAGAACACAAAAGAAGGGAGGAATAAGTCAAAAGTTTTCTTTAAAATGGTTTCAACTAGGAAAAACTTCATTGAATCCATTCCAAGTGAACTAGTAATTCTCATCGCTGAAAGGGTTGCTTCCTGCTCCCTACAAGATTTAATGAGTGTTAAATTATGTTCCAGGTTCATCAATGAAGTCGCTAATGAATGTTTAGTATATCATAAGGTAGCAACGACCAGCTTCCCCCCTGAACCTAGATGGACGATGAATCAACAAGCCATCTCGTTCATGAATATTTGCATAGCATTGGAGAACTTAGAAGCCTTATACATAAAAGGCGTGGTAATTTAAATGTTTTTCATTTTCATCAGTGTATTTTTTATTCTTAATGTGTTCTTTCTTTTATAGTTAGATTTTTTCAATCGGAATGATCCAACTGCATTGGGAATGGTTAAAAAAGTAGCAGAAGGTGGCCACCATGGTGCAGAGTAGGTGCTTGCCGTAATTTCAATATTTGAAGGCGGTAAATCCATGTGAGAAGGCTTGATGTGCATTTCAGTAATAGTGAGAAGATGTCGACACCATTTGCGATACATTTTAAATCAAATGTGGCTCTCTGAACCTAACATCTTGGGAGAAAGACCCATTTGATGCACTGTGCTCAACCCTATGAAATCGCGCCCAAGAATGGTTGGCCCAGGGGAAGCGATGATGAAGACGATATTCGTTGTGAATTATGTAGTTGTGATTCTGATTTAGATTATCTAGTTAAATTTCTTCCTCATACGACTGTGTGAAAATAATTTAATTTGTTGCAACATATGCCATATAATGGAAATGTTGTCTTTTTGTCTTTTGTACTTATTTTCGAATTAAGTATGTGGCTACATATGACATATGGTGAAAATATTGTCTTTTTATCTTTTGTACTTATTTTC
This sequence comes from Solanum pennellii, assembly GCF_001406875.1. NCBI lineage: Eukaryota > Viridiplantae > Streptophyta > Magnoliopsida > Solanales > Solanaceae > Solanum > Solanum pennellii. Next base: position 70,900,260 of record NC_028637.1, on the reverse strand, counting down.
GAATTATGATATAACATATGTACTTATTTTGTAATTATTTTCGAATTAACTCTGTGGCAACATTAAATACTTGCCTCTTCGTCCTCGAATTAAATCTGTGGCAACATTTACTTTTCACATTCTTCAGAAGTGTCTCTTCGTCTTTAGAAGTGCCTCTTCATATTCATTACATTGGAATTATATAATTATATATAAGAAGAATAAAAAACTTACTTTTCATATAATTATCTCCAAAATGGGAAGGAAGAATAAGAAAAAAAACTATTTTAAATCTCTTCAGAGTGAGCTAGTAACTGTTATCGTTGAAAGAGTTGTTTCATTTGTGCCAACATATGCAGATTTTGTTGGCGAAATTGCAACAGATACTGCATCTGTGGCAACATATAACTATAAAAAAAAATTGATCTTCTGGGGGTTAATTCAAATAAATTGTCACCTAATTCGATATGTAACACTATTATATAGTCCTACAAAATGTCTAAGTAAAAAATATGGTCTTATATAACAACCTTCATTCGATTCTATCAATTATATTTAGAAAGACTATCATCCCACTTGTTCATCATACAATGACCAAGTAAATCCATATGATATTTATATAACACCCTTGTAAATCATTGTTCCAAATGTTATACCTTATTTTTATTGCTTAATTATGGTCTAAATCACTAAAATTTGGTTCAAATTTTCATTTTTCCATTCCTAAATCGATCAATTCGTCGATTAGTCCCTCCTAGATATTTTATTTGTGCCAAAATATGCAGATTATGTTGGCGAAATTGCAACAGATACTGCATCTGTAGCAACATAAAACTATGAAATATGGGTATTTTAGGGGTTAATTCAATTAAATTGTCACCTAATTCGATATGTAACACTAATATATAGTCCTACAACATGTCTAAGTAACGAATTATGGTCCTATACAACAACCAGTATTCGATTCTATCAATTATATTTAGAAAGACTATCATCTAATTAGTTCATCATACACTGACCAAGTAAATCCATATGATAGTTATATAACACCCTTGTAAATCATTGTTCCAAATGTTATACCTTATTTTTATTGCTTAATTATGGTCTAATCACTAAAATTTGGTCCAACTTTTTATTTTTCCATTCCTAAATCGATCAATTCGTCAATTAGTCCCTCCTTTATGTTTCATCTGTACCAACATATGCAGATTCTGTTGGCAAAATTGCAACAGATACTGCATCTGTGGCAACATATAACTGTAACGTGTAAGTACTTTTTAAAACTAGCCCAATGATAGGCAAAGCCCGTTCTGTTAAACTAAAACTAAAATTGGCCCAATCGACCAATTATTTCATTTCTAAATTGATATATGTATATGTGTGTGTGTGTGTATATATATATATATATATATATATATATATATTAGGATTTTCATTTTCATTTCAAGAATAGGGTTTTTAATTTTTTCATCCTTGCCCCTTCAGTTTTGGTGCTTTTTTCTCTCCCTCTCTATTTGATATGACCTCTCACTTCACATGTATGTAATGATATTATTTGATTTTCATCAGTCATAATGATATGATGTCAAATGCAATACTAAATCGAATTTGTGATGATGAAAATGATACCATGTTGGGTGTGAAAATCTATTGCAAACATGGAGACTTACTTTTAATGCAAACTTCATGGTCAAAGGACAATCCAAATCGAGGATTTTGGTCTTGTCCATGCTATCGTGTATGTTCATTTCTACAGTATTGGAGACTTAAGATCTCTTTATTTTCTTTCTTTTTTAATTTAAATTTCTTTCTTTGTGGTGTGTATTTCAAGAGAATGCATGCAACATCTTTAGATGGAGGGATCTTGAAGGTGTTGATATACGATATAATTTCATTGTTCTCAGATTGACGAACAAAATTAAGGAGTTGGAAACTATTGATGAAGGTCATATTTAAAGACGTACCGAATGGGGGATGAAGGAGAAGAAGAAGACCAAATGTTGTAGCATGTGGAAGCTAATCTTAGTGTTTTTTTTTGTTATATTATTAAGCATTACCAAGAAGAATATTGTAGAGGATAGAAAATTCTTTTGTAGTTGTGTACAACCATTAAAATTATGAAAGTTGTGGAAATAAATAAATGTAGTTTTGGACTCCTAATCAAATATTTGTTTGACACTTTGAGGCCAATGTTCGACCATTTGAGGCGTATGTTGCTACATATGCCTCAAATGTTGCTATCGATGGGTCATATAAAATAGCAATGTTTGACCACAAATATGTCATTTGTTGCTACAGATTGGTGATATGTTGCCATATATGTGTCATCTGTTGCGAAATATGTGTGATAGGTTGACATAAATGGGCATATGTAGCAACATTTGTGTCACATGTTGCAACAGATGAATCATCTATAGCAACATTTGTGTCACCATGCTGCAATAGAAGAATCATCTATAGCAACAGATGCCTCAAATGTTGCTACAGATGACCATAAAATGTTGCTACAGATGACCATTTGAGGCGAATGTTTGACCATTTGAGAGATACGTTGCTATAGATGCGTCAAATGTTGCTACAGATGACCATTTGAGGCGAATGTTTTACCATTTGAGGTATATGTTGCTAAATATGTGATATATGTTGCTACAGATGCCTCAAATGTTGCTACAAATGACCCTTATGTAGTAATGTTTGACCTTTTGAGACATATGTTGCTACGGATGCCTCAAATGTTGCTACATATGAGAACTCTCCACATCACATACTATGTATGGATTTTCTCTAAATATAATATAAAATAAAACAACATAATTGATAAAATAAAACATTGTATTTAATTACAATCACATTGTCAAGGCTTTAAGCTCCAAAACATTATCCCATAAGCCCAAACCCATTGCATTCGTTCAACTAGATTGTCACATAACATGGTTTTGGGAGGTTGAATATCTGTCTTGCTAACCAAATGCTCAATGAATGCAAGGTAATATGACCCGCACGCCACTCCATATTCATTTTTTACCATGAGATCCATTCGAACTGTAAATTTCCTTGGTTCATTGAGAAACTTTTCTGGAAAATGTTCCATTATTCCACTCTGCTTCAACAATTTAGGCAACAACTCAAAGAAAGGTTGTATGTATGTTAAAAACTTGGCATGTTCTGTTCCCATCAGCTAACATTCATAAACATTCATGTGACCCTCGTGCAAGAGAATCTCGAGAGTCATAAAATGGGTATTGTCCATGTTCATGACTGTCAAAATCTTTTTTTCATCAATCCAATCCATGCCTCCAGGATATGGCCTAATGCCCCTAGCATAGTCGATCATATTTTCATCCCATACAAACTCATCTACTAACTGTTTAATGCTTCTGCCACCAACAGTTTTATCCTCATCGCTCAGTTCATTATGTTTTTTTGGAAGTTGGTAATAGAAGTTGAGATCCAGGATTCTATCTGGGATCATAGTAATCTGAGTATGTATCATGCATCTAACGCATGAGGTTAAAAATTTTGCCAATATATTGAAATAAAAAATAATATTAAAGAGTAAAGAAGAGTAGTCATTGAAAAGATAAAACAAAGGCGCATTATAAATTGAAGGATTAACCATTCTTCCCGCCACACTTTTATGCTTGTCATGTTCCTGAAATCTTGTCCTGTAAAAACATGCATGCCGTATTCTATTTAAACATCCTTTGCACTCGTCACACTTTACACTTTGGTTCTTTCCTCTACAGTCGCACACTTATAAATATTCAATTTTTTGTACTCCTTCACTTTTTATATTACGGCCCTTGGCAATTCTCAAAACATCTTCTTCTTTAAATTTTGTATTGCCTTGACAAATAATTATTTTCTCCTCTTGGCCTGTAGAGTATATGGATGCCGAAAATTCTTTGATAGAATGCCCTTGACCCCTCCTGTTGTTTTTAAATTCAATGATAGCTTTACTCAATGTTTGAATATACATGATAGAATCTTCATCATGTTTCTTGCACTTCTCACAAAGAAAGAAACAACATCTTTTACAAGAGGTAGCCCCTTGGTTTTTTCCAGCACCAGCACCTTAAAAAATAACTAATTCATTAACAACTTCATTACCAACTCTATCTCTTCTGATGGTTGTTGCTCCAGCCAACTCCATTCTAGCTCTATCCACAACAGGATCAAAAATGGTTTCAACCAACCCTAGAGTAATTAGATATGTCATTTTCAATTCCTCTGCTGTTGGGGTAATCCATGGATGAACAACCTAAAATTATAAAAATGAGTCATCAGTAAGAATATTTGGGTCATATGTTGCCACAGAAATATCATTTGTTGCTACAGATGGGTGATATGTTGCCACTTATGTGTCATATGCTGCTTTAGATGTGTGATATGTTGACACATATGGGCATCTGTAGATACATTTTTGTCACATGTTGCAATAGAAGAATCATCTGTAGCAATGTTTGTGTCACATGTTGCAACAGATGAATCATCTGTAGCAACATAAGAGTCATCTATAGCAACATAAGTGTGTAATATACTAAGAATAACTTATTGCATCACAAGGAAGGTTAAAAAGATTTGGAATATGCCCATATTTGGTAGTTTTTGTTTTTGATCTCAACCATCTCAATATATTTGGAGATGATCTCTATTCTTATGCAATTACTTGATGAGTAAAATAAGGAATGACTTCAAATGCTCAAACCTGTAAAAATGAAAAACATGTCACTAATCAAATGTTGAATTATTCAATATAATATAAAAATATTAAGAACATTTAGCTTATACCATGAAAGCCCATGAAAAAACAAACAAGTTACTAATCTTTGCTCCTAAAGGTTTCAACACGAAGTCAAGAGTTACTTTAAAGCTCTCATGATCCCAAGGGTAGTTGTTGAAAGCCTCAATATCCTGATAGAAATTCACCCATTTAAATTGTATGTTGTTGTAGAAATCTTTCTAGAAAAAGTATATTTGTGTAAACCAAAGTAAGCACAATGACTCCTTGTGCTTCCTTGGTGTATCCTCGTGTTCCAAGAAATTTACTAAGTTAGAATTTTTGAATCTTTTGCCAACAAGGGACATTAAGTTTGCTCCTCAGTTGACAGTGATTGTTGTCCTGCTTCTGCTTTTTCTTTAAGTCCTTCTTTCTTCTTCGTGGTTCTTTTTTAACAATGTATTCAAGGACGGGCTCAAGAGGAGGATGACATTTTAACCTTATAACTATGACAAACTCTCTTATGCCAAAGAACATTGATATGCCACAATAATTAATTACAATCTCATCCTTATTTTCGGATTTTGAAAAATGAACCTTCTTTTCGAAAGTTCATAAACAATGGTCATTTAAAAAAGTGGAGTTGTATCATTAGGTAAATCAAGAAAATGACTGAAACAACTATTTCTGAAAAAATCTTACAAATGATTTCTCTTGAGGATGTCGCTGAAGTTGTTGAAAGGTTTTCCTAATACTGACCTAATAATGTTATCACCATTAGCATTAGGCTGCAGATGCACAAGGAAAATGTCTGCAATGATGATTTTAATCCATTAATCACCAGTAGCATTGCAAACTTCATAAAATTCTTGTTCTTCTTCATCAACTTTATTTATTTTTTCTTCTTCTTGCTCAACTAGTTCTCTATTTTTTCTTTCTTCTTCCTGAATATCTTTTTGTTTTTCCCCTTCTTCTTGCTCAACTAGTTTTCTATTTTTTCCTTCTTCTTCCTCGACTTCTTTTTGTTTTTCCTCTTCTTCCTCAACTACTTCTATATTTTTTCCTTATTCTTCCTCAACTCCTTTTTGTTTTTCCTCTTCTTCCTCAACTACTTATGCTCTTTCTCCATCATCAGCAACCTCATTTTTTTCTTTTTCTCTTTCTTCATATTCTTTTTGAGAAAATTCTACTTCTACTTGAGAAGAAGAAACTGCTTCACATTCAAGTTCTTCTAAAAGAGTGAGATTTTCATTCCTCTTCCTAGGAATTTTAGACCTAGCCTTCTTCAGGATCTTTGTTGTGTCAGATGTATATCTTTTGACAGAAGCCATTATATTTGTACCCCTTGTATCTGCAACCACAAAATTCAAATATTTGAATGTCACACACGAGCTACAAATGAAGCCTTTGGAAATACACAACACAAACAACAAATATGATTGAATGCCACACATTAACCAACAAACAAATCACAAAACCAGAACCCTCCCTAAACCCTATCAAATAGATTACAATGAAGTATTTTGGAATCGAAAAATATTTCAAAAAAGAATAAGTACACAACAAAAAAAGTGATAAATCCACTAAAAACAGGGAAAACAAGTAACAAGGCAAACAAGTAAGCATGCATTTCAAACCCTAATAAAATATTACCTGAGTGGATATCGACGATAAATTAGAAATGATGAGGACAGTGACCCCTTAATGTAGAAGAGGATCACAACAGATTAACACTGTTGTTTTAGAAAATATCGCAAGGACAATTGTCTGTAAAGGAAGGAATAATGGAACGAGAGGAGGAGAAACAATGAAACAAGAGAGAAGAAAACTGAAATTAGTAAAAATTATCAAATTTGAAATATGAAACGACTTTTTTGGAAGAGAGGAGAGAGAGAGAGGGGGTGAAAATGAAGGGACCCTTGTATTAAAGTTTTTTTTTTTTTTGAATTTTTACAATTCAAAGTGTGACATATGTTTCAACATATATATGTTCTGTTGGGTTACATACCACTTTTCTGTGTGACATATGTTATATAGTATAATGTTGCCACATATCTCCTTTCGGTGACATAAATTACCACATATCTCATTTCTATGTGTAATATGTTGCCACATGTATCCTTTCTGTTGGTACACATGCAGATAATTATGTGGTGCTTTTTTACAACTGAAGTAATATATGTTTCCACATACACCAAATTTGATCATTTGCATCATAATTGACAACCACTTATATTAATATTATCAGCAAAAATTAATACTTTACCAATTGTTTTATACAACTTATCAACAAAAAGGTAATTCACATAAATATACATAAATCTAATTAATGGTGGTAACCGCAACATTCTCATTGCTCTTTGCCTTTCTAGGTTTAGGCCTCTGTGGGTATTCATTGTCACTAACATAGTCATTACGAGCCTTTAAAATCCCATAATTCCATATGAGTGAAGCATATCTCATGTGAAGGGTTTCAGCACTAACTCCACAAGATGGTACTTCTAGTCTATTACTCAAAAACTCAGCGTCTGCAAAAACAAAAAGTCCACAATCTCTGCATGATATATTATCAATTAGAAAATATAATATCACATTTCGATAGTCGTAAGACAAAAAAATAATGTGATACTTACAGACTACTGCTTTCTTGTTGGGAAATACCAGTAACATGTCTGACTTCGAATGGGTGAGATTTGTTCTTTCCTTGTTAATATTCAAGAACTAACTAGTTCGTTCGCTCTTTTTGCTCAAACAATCCGCTTAACTGAAGGTACTTTGACAACATTGTAGATACCTCGGAGGGCAATTTTTTGTTAGACCTAATTGAGGACATCAAATCATATATTTTTATGCACCATTCCTTCAATGAGACGACTTCCAAGACACAATGGAGTTCCCCATTACTATTTACAGGGACATAAACATCATCTGTCAAGGGACAAGGCAGTCCACAAGGTATACCAAACCCTTTCTAAGTGCCTACGATTTTATCATCATATACAGGAACAACACTAGCATTGACAATGTATGTTTTGAAAAAACAACTAGTGGTGGTATATCAATATTTAGAAGGACTCTGTTGTTGCTTCGACTTCTTACACAAATAGTAAAAAAAGATATCCACATACTGCACAGACGCATCAAATGTATAAATTTATTTGTATATTCATGTATAAATCAAAACATAAAAGTTGGCATGGAATTACCTCATCAGTCCAACACTTATTGGGTTGAGACATTACATAGAACCAGTCCTTATTCTTTGGAAATGCAACTACAAAATCAAGTTGGTCAAAATCAAATTTTTAGCAAATGGCTAACTAGTGATCGTCCTTGTCTCTTCTGCAATTGTGTAATCATTATAAGTAATTATTTAGTAGACAATAAGAAGAAATACTAATAATAGTTGAACGGCCTTACTTTTTTGCATGATGCTTGTAAAGACCCTCGTTTATCCATTGCGAGAAGGATGACATAATTTCAGTTGGACCCTCGCCGTCAATGTTAAAACCTTCAAATGGATATTGTCGCTTCACATCACAAATGACGACTTCGACCTTCTTCTCTTTCTTTTTCGCTTTCGCTTTTTCTTTGTGCTTCTCCTTCTTCTTATCCTTGTCCTTCTTCTTATCCTCCTCCTTATGCTTCTGCTTCTGCTTCTCCTTCTCCTCCTTCTCCTTCTTCTCCTTCTCCTCCTTCTCCTTCTTCTCCTTCTCCTTCTTTGCCTGCTTCTCCTTCTCTTTCTTGTCACTAATTGCAGAAAGTGTTTGGTAAATAGATTTTTTCAACCTCCTACACTTCATCTTTGGACATCAATATTATGAGACATTTCCTTTAAAATATCAGTGAGTTTTTAACACAACTAATAAAATAATTATGTTGCTGCTCACATTCTTCGCATAGACAAAAAAGAGCATTTGATGATAGAATAGGATGCAAGTCCAGTAAAATATTGATTTGTTGTCAGGGATGAAGTTTTTTGTATCATTTCATCTACAAGGCAAATGAAAAAGATTGAGAGTTTCCAATTCATTATAAAATAGTATTAACATTATGTTGCCACATATGGATAGTTTGTTGCCATAAATTAGCATTATGTTGCGACATATGTATCTACTGTTACTATAAATTAATATTATGTTGTCACATATGTATCTACTGCTGCCACACATGAAATTTGTATTGCCACATATAAATCTCATGTTGCAACACATGAATCATATGTTAAAACATATGAATCTTATATTGCCACGGATGAATCTTATGTTGTCACAGATGAATCCTAGGTTGCCACAGATAAATCTTATGTTGCCAAAAAGGAATCCTAAGTTGCCACAGATGAATCCTTAGTTGCCACCGATGAATCCTATGTTGCCACAGATGACCATTTTATTGCCCTAACGCATAAGTGAGATGTTACAATATATGATGAATGTTGGAATATGCACAAATATATCACTAAAATGTGGCAACATACGATACGTCTTTCAACAAATGAAATATATGTTGGAAAACTCAACAAGACTATATTTCTAAAATCATATCAACAAAATGGCCACAAAAAGAATAAGAAAGCAATAGAAGACCATCTTTTCACTGAAATATTAACAATACATATATATTTTCTCAAAATTAGGGGTTTTTGGGGTTGGTTGATTATCTTTCAATAACAACAAATAATAGGCACCATTACATCATTCTTAATTATTACATCTATAGAATGTTTAATTGTTAATTAATCTAAGAAAAAGACTTCGGAAATTGTAAAATATTTCAAAACAATAACTTACCCATTTTAAGACGAACATAATTTCACTTCAGAAAGAGGAGAGAGTAACGACTGGAGATGAGGAGGAAAATAATGGAGATAGAGATGAGATAGTCTGAGAGGAAGATAGTGGAGGACAGAAAGTCGGATTTTTGGATTTCTAAGAAAAAAAGAGAAGAACAATACCAAGAGACAAGAGAGAGAACGCTGGGAGAAGAAGATGAAAAGATTTCTTTTTTAAAATAATTTGAATTGAATTATAGAAGTTCAAAGTGAAATGTTTTTTTTGAATTTTATAAAAGATTAGAAAGTTTTAAAAATGTTAATTTGGTCCTATATTTACTTAATTACATTTTAAAGAGGATTTGACCAACTCTTGATCAATTTTTTACCAAAAACAAAACCAAGACTTGTTTGACACCTTCCTTTAATTTTCTCTACTCTCTTAAAAAAGAAAATTAAACAAACAAAACAAAATAAAATGTAAAATCGACTAAAACTAAATTAAATTTAAAATATGAATTAATGAATGTATCATTTTGTAAGGACCCTAAAAATGAAATAGGAAGAACTAGAGTTTCACAAGTGTTTTGGAAGTTGGTAACTTGTTAAAAATTATGAGTTTTGGCTTTTAAATTTTACTTAGGAGTGTTTTGAGGTCAAATGTCAGGGGATTATCATTACGTTCGGAAACAAGTGTTTTGGTGCTAATGTGTTCTAGTGTGTTTTAATTGAAGTTGGTGTGTGGCTTTAGGTCTAATACTTGTAGAGTTGACCCTAGTACCTAAATGGACTTGTGTAGGGGTTAAACGTCCAGGTACGACTACCCAAGGACCACCTACGGGTCCTTGAGGAGGACCCTAAGTTAAACCCCAAAAGCTGCTAAAAAGGGGTGAAGTATGGCCAAGACTTACGGTCAGTAGGTCAAGTGACAAACTGTAGGTCCTGCTCCGTAATTCCAGACTTAGTATAGGGAGCAAGGCTCCCATTTGGATCCTCAATACTGAACTTCGGATGACCATTACGGTCAGTAAGTCAACTTACGCTCCGTAGGTCATGTTTGTGCAAATTGTTTTTGACACGACTTGGGCAAGGGGCTTTTAGTAAATTTGTGTTAAGTCTTGTTTGCTATGAGGTAATTTGTTTTATGTGTTTTTAGGTATTTTAAGAATATCAAAAAAATTAAGTTCTCATTTAGACTCCATCTTTCAATTCAAAAATCCTTTGTCTCAGAAGTTCTCTCTAGAAACTCTCTTGGAGTCCAAGGCCAAGTTCAAGCTAGGGTTGAGGAATTTAAGGCGTTTCTTCTTCATTTTTGTGGGATTCATCAAAATTAAGGTATGCTGACTCTTCATATAGGGTTTTCTTTCACCCTAGAGTCCATTTCAAAATAACTTTTCAAGCTTTCAAGTTCATTAAAACTAGGGTTTTACTCAACTTCATGGGTTCCTTCTCTAAATGATTTGAAAAGGTTTCTAATGACATTGTGTGGTTATATTTATGTTCAATTGGTCTTTAAAGTTAAAATACTCCATGAACCAATGATTCTCTCTATTCTCAATTTATGCCTTTATAAAGTGGGTTGTTTAATAATGAATGCATGTGAATATAAAGTGCTTAAATGGTTTTGGATTGTTAAAGTATGCTTCTTGATGAAATTGTTGGTGTACTGATACTTGAGATTTATGGCCTTGAAGGCAATAGTTGAGAAATTACTTGTTTATATAGAATTGCTAGCTTGATGTTGATCCACTTGAAAGGTGGAGGTGTTGACTTAATACTTCTATTGTGAATACATGTTTGATATCTCTATGGTTTTGTCATTATTATGTCTATTATGAAATGGATTTATAATTGAGCTCTTGTCATAGCATGAATGATGTTTCTAAGAATGTGTTGATGAATGTAGAGTCTATTGAGAGGTTATTCTTGATTGAACTATAATGAACGAATAAGAGGTGAAGGTTGAGATGGATGATCGATGAATTGAGTCCAAGTGTCTTGTAGCAATCTCAATATATCCATTGAGTTATCCAACGAATGAGTGTCAAAAGGGGATGCATTCTCATCCATGAGTTGAGGTGGGGTATCCAATAACAATCTCTTTTCCCTTAGTAAATTAAATACTTTATGGGAATGTAGGATAAGAACCGAGTGGATATTGTACGAGTTTGATGCTCCTCTGTGAGTTTAGGCGGGGTATCCAGTAGCAATCTCTTGGGATGAGCGCCCATCATGAGTTGAGGCGGGGTATCTAGTAACATCTCCCTTATTCCATAAACTATGAGTCCTCATAGGTCTAGATAGTGGATCCACTTAATCTTATTATTGTTTTACCTTAGGCAAGTAGACCAACCCTTACGATGAGGGATATTACATCGAATTCCATGATTTAGCTCTCATGGTCTATGTCGGTTAAACACTTATTTCCATTATGTGAGGTGTCATTATGATTTCTTGATAGGTTCTACAAAGTGTAGGTAGTAGTATGGGATGTTACCTATATAATGCACAAGTAGGCTTGGAGAGGGTCATAGTGAGTATCTGCAAATCCTAATGACTAATGAAAGAATGTGTCCTTAATGAATGAATGAGTTTCTATGCAAGTTATTGAAGAATGTTGATTAAGAGTCTAATTGAGGTTATGCATACTTACTTGGATTGTGCTTATATCTTACTTTCTTTGACATGACTTAATGAATTGAATGCTCCTAGTCTATGGTGGCTCCAAGAGAATACTTAGTGTGAGTAGTATTATGGGATTCTACTTGCACCTTGCATAAGTATGACCTAGAGATTTCTTAGAGGATGGTCCTAAGGTGATAATGTGATTCACACTACAAGAAAAATGGTTTTTAACGAAGGGAAATATGCTCGTTATAAGTCCAAATTCGGTCGTTAAAAGCAATTAACGACCGTCATAAATCCAGTCGGTCGTTAAAAGTACAGATGTTAAAAGTTAACGACCGAATTCAAATCCGATCGTTAAAAAGAAAGGTTTTCTAACGACAAAGTAAATTCTGGTTGTTATATGACATTTTTAACGACCGGATTTTCCCTTTGTACAAGCCCTTCTAACGACCAAAAAGATTTTCGTTAATTATATTTTACTTGCAATACGAATACTAACGACCACATTTCCTGTCGATAAGTGTACTTTACTCAAATAATTTTAAGAAGCCAATTATAAGAGAGTTTAAAGGAACCAATTTCATTCGTTATTATACAAATTTTATACAGTAAATACAAAGACACTCAAAATAAACTAAATAATTGAATTCATTATAGAAAGTCTCCTGCTTAATACAAAAAAACTAATTAAAGAAACATATATCATATTCAAGTATCATAACATATCTTTATCAACTTGTAAAAAAGAGAAAAATTACAAAAAATAAACGATATGACATTGTCTTTAATTTAAACCACCCCTAACTAAAGTGAAAGCCATCTTGAACTTCAACTTGCTCTGTACGTTGTTGAACGGTATATTCTTCATATTGAAATTCAAGATTTGTAAGCTAAAAACTTGTGTCAATTTAAAACAAGGAATAAAAAAGTATGTTTTAGTACATACTTTAAAAGATGCAAAACATTAATGTTTGAAAAAAAGATGGCATGTCAACAATAACTTGTAATCTCTTCCCAACATCTATTAAGTATTTAACAATTTTTTGCAATGATTAACAATGATTTTGTAAGGCCAACAAAAAGAATACACTAACAAGGGACAAGCATAACTCTTTCCTGCTTTTCTCTCAAAAATCCAAATCAATTATCATAGAATTTTTGTACAAACTTAATTAGAAGCTAATTAGTAGTCTTAATGAGAGATTGTTTGTTTTTTAGTAGAATAAAAAAACATAATAAGAGAGAGGAATAGGAGTTATAAGATATATTTGTAATGTCCCACGAAATAAGCAACATGTTGAAGCTGAAACTGCACTTTAATTTTCTTATAGGAAATAATTAAGAAGTTTCAAACAGAACGGAGAGTATACATACATGAATTAAAGATATTTTAACCTTGCATACTTTGAATGAGTCATCTTTTGGGAAGCAGACTACCAATTCAATAAAGAAATCACAGAAGAAAAAGTATGACAACCATCAGACCAAAATAGAGAGAACATCCAAAGGCACCAACTTAGTTTTTTTTCTAAGAGGAGGCATAATATATTTTCTTCTTGCTACAGTAACATCTCTAATATAAATGAAGCAGAACAACAAAACATTCCAGAGTTGCCAATATCAAGAGTTGGTGGAATTAGATTCATTAGGCCTAATAAGGAGGATCAATAAGGATTGGAAAATACTATGGGAATACACAAAAAATAGGGGAGATACATATAATTCAAGGAACAACACATGCAATATAGTACATCGATACAGAGTAGTAAATCAACTAGGAGACACAATGGCAAATGAAATATTCATGCAGCATGAAGGGATTTAGTGAAATAATTTTAATTAACTAACAATTGACTCTAAGAGAAAAATAAACATGGATAAAATAGGCATGCCAACATTGAGAATTAAGACAGGAAGGGTTAGCATGAAGAGACAATGATCCACGCCAAGCTAATTCAATCCCTGCCATGGGACCAACATCATACCGAAGATACAAGGCGTGTGAAGGGAAAGACACAAGAAGCTCAAGTTTTCAAAATGGTCCACACCGAATTTGTACACTGTCTGTGGATGAGAAATATGAGATATCCAAAAAAAAGGAGTAGAAATTCAAATGCCACTGCAAAAGAGAGTGTTCGAGGCCCACCCAGGATTATTGTCTCATGTCTAC